>NC_057795.1:700287940-700293959 GCF_018294505.1 Triticum aestivum | reverse complement strand
ATATATGCATACCTCTAGCACTTGCATAACTGTCTGTGTTTGTATGTCAAGTTGTATGCTTTTTTTAAGCTTATTTTACTATTCTGCTAGGTCCTTATTGAGCAGTATTTTATTTTGAACCATATTTGCCTTGTGATGCAGTGCAGCTAAAGAAAGGGATAGAGAGAGAATAATGTAAGGGCCCTAACCTAAAGCAATATAATGGTCACTAGCTAATATGAACACACTTTAGTATTACCTACCTGTATGTACTGTATATGTTATTTTAATTTGATGGCTACTATGTAATGTTCCTTTATTTTGTTTCTAATTTCTGGAGAGGAGAAATGTTGGTCATGGTGTTGTATAATTACTGGAGTAGATGTTAAACTGTTGCCGAATCTGATACATTGTTGAACATTTTATTACTTGTTGCATTGGAGGTTCATCTTGTCTTGAGGCAAACAAATCAGCATTGGAGGCTCATCTTTATTACATATCAGAACTTGCAAACAAATCTGTGAAAGACTTGTAAAGTTGCTGGGTTTTATCTCCGACCATTGTGTTGTGATGAATTTGCAGGTACCTCGAGAGGCCCTTGAGTTTGCCGGAATGTCGATTAACTTTCGTTCCAGCAAATTCGGGTACTCCATATGTCCTATTTTCAGCAAAGGTCATGCTGAAATTTTCCGTGAATTTTAGCATGACTTTGCTAAAAATAGGACATATGGGGTACTTGCGACTAATGCATGGGCCGGGGTATATTAGTACTTAGTTAAGTAGGATCAACTGCCCCGCCATTCTTGCTGCATTAAACCATAGGTGGCAATAGAGCCAAGTGATTAGGCCCAACTTAGAATTCTCCTTAGCATCGATAAACCCTAGATGATAAACCCAACATAGGTGGCAATAGAGCCAAGTGATTAGTGCCAAGTGATTAGGCCCAACCTAGGGTGCCTCGGCATCGATAAACCCTAAATGATGAAAACTTAACTTAGCATTTAGGGTGACTCGGCGTCGACAAACCCTAAATGATGAAACCTTGGTTTCTATAGGGTGCCTCGGTGTCGATGAGAACCTAAATGATGTACGCTTAGGCTTTTAGGGTGCCTCGGCGTCGACAAAACCTAAATGATAAAAGCTTAGCTTTTAGGATGCCTCAGTGTCGACAAACCCTAAATGATCAGACCATGATCTTGTTCCTTGACAATAACCAACTTTTTGACCAAACTTTTTTCCTACTTAGAACGAAACATGGGATCTTGACACCGATCCTATCACCGCTATGAGGACACCGCGGAAGACACCGATCCTGACTACACAACCCCTAGTGGCATCGGGGATGACACCAATGATGGTGCCACCGAGGATGCCACCACTGATGATGGCTGCGCACGCATAGATGGCAGCCAACCGAAGAAGCAACGGAAGAACCGATGCCCGAATGAGCTCCGCACCGTCAAGGAGGAACTTACTCAAGTGGACTCTGACGGGAATTCAACGGAGCCCAAACATATAGTCAAGGGGTACTCGGTTCATCTCGGGTGCATTCTCTGGAGCACCGTCTCGATCAACACCGAGAAACTTAGGCATAAGGACCGAGGGAATTTGCGCAACCTCCACTTCACGAAGCTGCACGAACGATACAAGTTCCCCGCTAAATTTGAAAACACACGCCTCTCATGGAATAAAGTGAACAGTGCCGCCCTCACGAGCATGAGCACGACCCTGTCTACTTGGAGAAACGCGGTGAAGAGAATGATTGAGAAAGGTGATAGTTATGAGAAGATCAAGGCAGAAAATCCTTCGATCAGCGAAGATGACTACAAGGAGTTCAAGATCAAGTGCGAGAGCAGTGAAACCTCCGAATCAAGTCAGTGGGGGAAAGAAATGCGGGAGTTGAACTTAGGGGAACACAAACTTGGTCCCGGCGGTTATAGAGTGGTGGAACCTATATGGGACAAGGAGGACGCGGAGCGTGCCGAGCAAGGCCTACCGTCCCGCTTCAAGAAATACAGCAGTGACATGCAGACCAGGAACTTTGTCAGGGCCCGATGCAAGGAGGACCCGATAACAAAGGATCTTACCACGGATCCGAAGACCAGTACGCTTGAGCTTGTTCTGGCGAAGGAGACTAAAAGCAGCAGCGCGGGGTCGTCTCAGAGCACCCCTGCTTGGGACATCACTCTAAATAGGGCGTTGAACGTAATGAAAAATAAGGATAAGCTCAGTAAGCCGTCGTCAGCTGGTCGTGTGGCCGACAAAGGCTTGTTCACAAAATGGTCCTCATACTATACTGCTGGTGGGCGAAAGGAGAAAAAGACCAGCCCAGAAAGCCAGTCGCGCGAGGTTGAAGAACTCAAGGCACAAGTGGTGCGGATTCCGGAGATTATCCAAGAGCAAGTGCAACAACAACTGGGAACGACGCTCACCGGCATTATGCCTACCTTGATTCATGGGCTGACAACGTGGATTGCGGGTGGCCAACAGGGGCCGCCCCCGATTCCCAGCTTCACAGCCAGCAACTCGCACAACACGCAAGCGGCGCCATTAGTGTCTCCGGCGGCGCCATTGGTGTCATCGGCGGCGGCGGTATTGGTGTCTCTGGCGCCGGCACGGGCATTGGAGCTTAATACACCCGGGTTTACGCCGGCCGGCACCTTGCCAGCAAGTGGCCCCTCCGTCATTTGCACGCCCGCCGTTGGCGGTGCCTCGACATTAGCCGAGCTCGACGCCATCATCACGGTAACTAATTAAGCCTCTCGGTCGAGGACTTCATCTCCTTTTGCCTTTGACTGGGCATCCCTGACGCCCTACATGTTTTCGCAGGGCACCGCCGACGTTCCGTGCACTCTCCTGCACTTCGTGAATGACGAGTTGGTCGATGTCGCCAAGGGCAAAATCGTTCAACCGGGCAACCCCGTGTTCCACGGTAAACCGATGCCACCCACCGTGTATAGGATTCAACTGGTTCGGGTGCTGCCAGGCTGCGACGAGTTGTTACCTCTGATTCAACCCGCCGGGGCCGATGAAGAAGATCTGATGACCATCAGCACCTGCCTAAGCTGGCCCTTGCTTTGGCCGAAGAGCCAGATTCGTTTGGGGGCGGGGGACACCACCCCACAGACAAGACCGCTAGTCGTGCTAGCGCCGCGCCATGGCAAGAACGCCGCAACGCTACCGGGCATGCCAGACATCCCTATGGCACAGGATCTGGACATGCATATGGCACAGGATCCGGACGACGATGACAACGACGATGGTACATTTACCAACGATGATAAGTACTTTGCCGAACATGGGTACGGTGACGAGTTCGGTGGGCCTCCTTCTCAAGAACCCAGCCAAGACGACCGCGATCTAGCTGGTACGGCTGAGAAATCCAATTGCAACAGGCGTCGTCTGGCGTTCAGTTCTCAGGAGACGCCTCCAGCTCCTGCCTTCACCGAGCCTCAGATAGCTGAGGTGCGAAATATTATCAGCCCCAACACGCTCAAGAAGGCGGTCTGTGATCAGAAATCGGTCCCATTACAGCAGATCAAGAAGAAGGGACAGAAACGAAAGACTGCCAAGGGCGCCGATGCGAGCTAGCCGGCACCGAGTACGATCCGTGCTCAGGACGGGCCACCTTCACCTCAGGATATCTCGAGGAGGGTGCATGTGGCGGGTAGGGCGATGCTACCGACAAATATGCTCAATGCTGCAACCGGTGCTATGCGGAGTCCGCATGACAGTGTTCTTTCTTTGGAGAAGATGTGTCTCTCCCAGAATGATGTGGCATACCCGGTTTTCATGGCCAAGGTGCCAGAGGGCAAGGGCTTTGTGGATGGCCATTGGGGGTACGATCGTCCTGCGGTTTGATGGCATCTTTGCTATGTTTAATCTTCATCCGCTGCACTACACCTTCGTTCGGCTGTTTTCGCTGAGTATGGAGATGCGGATCATTCGAGACAAGACCCCGGACATCGTGATAGTCGACCCCTTCTACATGCGTGCCAAGATCTTGGGCAGCGCTGGGGACCGGCAAGTCGCGAGTTCACACCTCGAAGGCGTCATTCTGGCAAACCCAGATAAGGATAACTTCCTCGTCCCTTACTTTCCCGAGTAAGTCATCCCCTCACCGCCCCGTAAAATATGATTTCTTAGCTTTCGATCGTTCTTTTTTTTCTAACATTCCGTGTTTTGTGCAGTGACACACATTGCAAACTCATCCTCTTAAGCCCGAAATATTCCACGACCACGTATTTCGACTCGGACCGTGACTCCAAGATAGACTATACAAATATCAAGAAAGTTCTTGATGATGCTCTCCCTGGCTATGCCACATCTGGAGGCACCTTTAAGAGGCCAGATCGTAGGTATGGCAAACACGTGTTCACCCACAGTACGACGTTCCCCTGCGTCAAGCAGCCGCCTGGCGGTCAGAAGGATGCCTACTACGCCCTCCATCACATGAGGGCGATCGTACGGGACCATAATCACCTTCTGTTACCAAATAATGTCAAAGATTGGGCCGCAAGCTTGGCGGCAATCCAGGACGCGGACCTCCGACAAGAATTCTTTCGCATCCAGTCGGAGTTTGCAGAAATCATCCATCAAGATGTCCTTCGTACCTCGGGGCAGTTCTACCTCAGAGAGCAACCGCCCAACAGTGAGATAGACACAACACTTCAAATGCAGGCTGACAACGCCCGCGACTTCATGACCATCACGAAAGATGGCGGCTTCATCCACGCTCCGGTCCCATGAGTCAAGTCGAAAGTAGTGATGCTATTTGTAGTTCTGAAACATCGATTAGCTCATGTTGTAATTAAACTTTAATGAACTTGTATGTCTCTTCGGTTTGGACAGTCGTTCAACTTAGATGTAATCGATGCTATTTATTAGTAGGACCATGAATCGTGTTATTAGTGTCTTGCTTTTCTCTTCCGATCCTTTTGTTGCATACTTATATATTGCTGATGTATTGTATGTTGTTTGGCTTGTGCATAGAGATGCCTTCGTATGTCGTATACAAGGGTAAGGTTCCCGGAGTCTACGACGACTGGGAGGAGTGTCGGAGACAGGTTCACCGTTTCAGCGGTAACAGTTACAAAGGATACACCACTAGGGCGGAGACGGAATCTAGATACGCCCGCTATCTAGCGGGAGAGAGGAGGGAGCGTTGGGGGAACCGGGTGAAGACCAGTTTCATCGCGATGATGCTCATCGTGATGACCGCAGCTCTCTTCTATGTGATGGTAGTTTAGATGATCGATATCGACTTGTAATGTGAAGACAAACTCGCTACTCGCGGTCTACGAGACTTGTAATGTTCTATCTTCGTTCGGTCTTTTGTATTCGGAGACTAATATGATGAATTATATTCGGAGACTTACCTTCTATTGTATTCGATGAATCTGCTGTTGCTGTGTGGTGTTGTCTATATTCTGTCAAATAATATATTTTGTAACCTGTGAAAAAATTAGAAAAAAACAAAAAAAAATCTAATATTAATACTAATGGCGCACCACACAAGACACTAATGGCGCACTGTGATAATCACACTAATGGCGCATCACCCACTGGTGCGCCATTAGTAAGCCAAAGCACATGGGTACATACGACCCCCTGGGAGGCATTCTAATGGCGCACTGTGGGCTATACTAATGGCGCACTGATTGGTGCGCCATTAGAACACCAGATACTAATGGCACACCAGTGGTGCGCCATTAGAATTTAATTCTAATGGCGTGATGCTAGTGGCGCACCAGTAGTGCGCCATTAGTAGGCAAAACTGGTGCATCACTAGCATGCCTTTTCCTAGTAGTGTCGAGCTGCGCAATTTGGGCCGGAGGATCTATTTCGAGAGCAATGAGGAGGAGAGAGCCAGGATGCGCCCCCAAGTGCATCGGCTTCGATATCATCAACTGGCCAAGGGCTGAGGCGAAAACTCCAGCGGGCAAGCCAAGGTGGGACTGCTTGAATGGTCGGATGCCGACCAGCGTTTCGCCTCCGCCTGAACCGGTGGATCCGCTGCCGTATCTGTCTCCACGGCCAT
>NC_057795.1:700221341-700287829 GCF_018294505.1 Triticum aestivum | reverse complement strand
GCCCCATAAACATGTCGATTGAATATATATCTCTGTTTTTGTAGGGTTTGTCAAACTATGTGGACAAGTTTGCTATTTGCTATTCCCTACTTATGAATCTATTATCTGTAAACTGTTTGATAATTGCTATGTGGAACCATCATCATTATGTGAGCTCATATTTTACTATTTGTGATGTGAAACTTGTAACAAAACAAACTATGTGAAACCGTTTGTTGGCTTTCTTTGTGAGCTCATATTTTACAAAATAAACAATCACTAAAAAAATGCGAGCTCATATTTTAGGGCCTATATTGTTTCTGAAAAGAAGCAAAAATAAACTTATAAACCATAGAACACAGGACCCTACCGCCAAGGACCCTGACGGTAGGACGAACGTACCTACCGTCAGGGCACCTCGATATTTCGTTACAGAAACTTGGGAGGCAAAACCCCAGCCACACCTTACCGCCAAGCGGTCAGGCGGTAAGGTCTAACATGCTACCGCCATGGTCCCTGGCGGTAGGCTACTTGTCCACGTCAGCTCGAGCAAACGGCGGCCGTTGCCCTCCGTCGCCCTCCGTCGCACCCTACCGCCATGGACCCTGGCGGTAGTATGTCTAACCATACTGTCAGAGCCCATAGCGGTAGCGGAATGGTCAGATCTCGAAATTTTTTGGAACCGGGGTCAGATCCTAAATTTGTATTGAAAAAGGGTCAGAACACGAAATTTGGCCCGGTCGTGGAACACGCGGTCTGCATAGCGTGACCGCCAACCAGCAGAACCTACCATCTACACAAGTGACAGACGTCTCTGCTCTCTGCTCTCTGACATGCATGCATGATCATCCTCGTTGTCACAGGGCAGCGTGCTTCGCGTGCGTGCATGGCTCTCTCTTTCTCAATTGCTTGGCGGGCGTGCATGTCATCTGGACCGCGTGAACCCAACAAGGCCTGGACCGATGTGACCTGCAGACCGCGTGTTCCACGACCGACGGCGCCTTGTGCGACGGTAGGTGGTTTCGCCAGATTTGGAGTTCATGGCGCGGCCGCGGGGAACGTGATAACATATCATCCAGCGTGGCCGTTTAGCTAGCCGGTCCTGCCCTGTAGGTCTGAGCTGTACTTTACAATTCTGCAGTTTGGAAGATTGATTTCATAGTGTCGGTGATAGCACAGCAGGTTGGCTGGGCCATCCACCCCATGCATTAGCAAATTAGTCGCTGAAGATTGTAACTCTATCATCCTGGAATAAAACACTCTGTGATTCTTCATAAAAAAAAGAGAGGAAGAGGAACGTCAAACACAACAAATTAATCGTGCGTAGTCGAATCCTGACTTAGGTTTTGTTGTCCAAGAGAGCCGGCATATGTAATCTTACTAGCAGCGACTTGTGGTATTTCAACGCAATGGTGCTGTTCATTATGTATTGATATTTTCATTTGGATTTTACAGCTCCTCCTTGATCCCCTCTTTTGTTAGTACGTACGTGGTCTTATTCTTACTTCCCCGTCCTTGAATTAAACTTCTGCGTCATGTGTGGATTCCAGGCTCCTGAGTCAATACATCACCTTTTCTTAATTAATTGCCAATTTGCAAAGGCCTGCTGGAAGTATTTTGTGCCCTTGAATTTCCTTTTGGTCTGACTGCAGTATTAGTTTCTTATCTCTGAAGCAACCCATTTTTAAGAACATTATCCTAGCCGCTTCAAGTATTTCAAATATGTGTACATTCACAAGAAGATATTGACAATTCGAGGTTTGTGACCTATGAAGGCGGCATTCCCTTTTTAATCCTTTTCTTTTCTTTTCTTCTGTAGGAGCGCTAAATACATATTCTGTGGTTACCAGTTGCAAATGATGCTTTGCCCAAAGATGTTACAGCTAGACCTATGTATATCAGCCAAGGGGACTGTAGCCACCCTCCTTTCCCAAATTATCTAAGGTTTAGGCATTTCCGAAATTATCTGCGCGTTGGAGGTTTGTGACTTATAATGTGCTTGCGTTTTAATAATTGACATACAACCCTTGAATGGAATAGAGTATTTCCTATTTTTCTCATCTGCATGTGCAACTGATATGGTTTTATTGAGATGCAAGTCTTAGTTGCATGATCTTGATTTAAAAGCATGCAGTCAATTTGACAAAGGTCAACAATTACTTTTGACACCGCCGCTCAGTTTTTCTTTTTGTTGGTTTATCTCCAAATGCTTGAAGTTTGAAATCCTGAATATTAGCATTAGTTTTGTTGTTGATCACAAGAGATTTTTACAGCTATATGAACCAGTTTGGTTCGGTCTTGGACAGTACTGTACACTGATTATACTATCATACTACCTTGAAGCTCAAAAGAAAGACCATGGAGTATGAAGCTGGCATATTGCCTTTTTTCACATTGCTGGTGGAGAAGGACCAAAGATCATGGAGAGAGAAAAGCAATGGCTTCATGGTGGTCGTTGGTGAGAGAAGCATGATGAGGAAGAAACCACGTTTGCCGAGACGAGGTTGGAAACGGGCCTTGCTCTTGAGTTCTCAATCGATACAATAGTGTGTAAATTTATGGTTTTATTTCATACAACCCACGGACACATTGTGAAACAAAGAGAGAAGAGATTGGATCGACACACCTAATGCGGTGGTCTCAGGATCATTATATAGGGCGCCTCTAGGGATGCCGCTAGGGTTTACAGGAGGATAAGTACAAGTTGTTATACAATGATAACTACAATCCTAGATACTAACCATATCTGATAACTATACAGTTTAACATTCCCCCTCAATCTGAACTTCCTACCCAAAGATTCATATTGTGCCTATTTAAAACAAACGGCACCTCAGCTAGAGGCTTTTTGAATATATCTGCAACTTTCTCCTTGGAAGATATATATCTGCAACTTGCTCCTTGGCTGCAACTCGTTCACGAACAAAGTGGAAGTCCACTTCTATGTGCTTGGTTCTGGCATGGAATACCGGATTCGCAGATAAATAAGTGGCTCCTAGATTGTCACACTACATAACAGGAGGTCGAGAGAGGAAGACCCCAAGTTCACGAAGGACCGACTGTATCCATATGACCTCAGCTAATCCATTCGCAAGTGCCTTATATTCAGACTCCATGCTTGACCTAGACACCGTAGCTTGCTTTCTTGAACTCCACGAGACAAGGTTAGGTCCAAGAAAAACTGCAAAGCCACCTGCGGATCGGCGATCATCACTGCATCCAGCCCAGTCTGCATCTGGAAAACAGCTTAACAACATGGAGGGTGACTTTCGAATAGACAAGCCCATATTGTGAGTATACTTCAAGTATCTCAAAATCCTCTTTGCAGCTGAAAAGTGTGCAGTCGTAGGTGCATGAAGGAACTGACAAACACGGTTAACTGCAAAAGAAATGTCTGGCCTCGTGAGTGTCAGATACTGGAGAGCTCCAACCAAGCTGCGATATTTGGTGCTATCATCCTGAGAAAGTGGTGTTCCACTATCCTTGCTAATTTTCTCACTGGAGGACATCGGCGTGGTAGAGACTTTGCAATTCTCCATGTTGGCATGACGAAGAATATCGCTGATATACTTCTGCTGAGATAGAACAATTCCCCCTGGCGATGACTCCACATGGACTCCAAGAAAATAATGCAGAGAGCCGAGATCCTTGAGAGCAAAGGAGGCTTGGAGATCAGCAAGTAACTTGGTAGTAGTAGCGGGAGAGGAGCTGGAGACAATAATGTCGTCTACATACACAAGCATGAAAATAGTAACACCACACCGGTTGTAGACAAAGAGGGACCTGTCAGCTTTGGATGCTATAAAACCAAGTTGTTGGAGCCTAGAACTCAGCCGATAATACCACACTCGAGGAGCCTATTTAAGCCCATAGAGAGCCTTGCGAAGTTTGCACAAATGATGAGGCACCGAGGGGTTCACAAAACCAGGAGGTTGGCGCATGTATACTTCTTCTTGGAGAATGCCATGAAGGAAAGCATTTTGAACATCCAACTGTCGCAAACACCATCCACGAGAAACTGTAATGGAGAGAACCAGTCGCACAGTGACAGGTTTAACGACCGGACTGAACATATCGTCATAGTCCAAGCCATAGCGTTGTTTGAACCCCTTTGCGACCAGACGTGCCTTGTAACGATCAACAGTTCCATTAGGTTTGTGTTTGATCTTGAACACTGATTTGCAATCAATGACGTTGACACAAGGAGGAGGAGGTACCAAAGTCCAGGTACCATTCTGTCGGAGAGCATCGAGCTCAAGTTGCATTGCCAGACGCCACTCTGGAGAAGAGACCGCTTCACGATTCCCGCAGTGCCAAGAATGCACGACGGGACGGATCGTACGTGACAGTACCATCAGTGCGCTACAGCGGTTTGTGAGTGTGATCACGTGTGCGCATCGTCATTGTATGCACAGGCGGAGTAGAAGATCCGGTGGCCATAGAGGATCCGGGCGGGACGCATGCAGACAAGCGCGCCGGCGAATCCCCGTGGGATCCCGTGTCGGGCGAGGAAGACGACGCAGCCGCCAGATCCATCTAGGATCCAGCGCCGCCAGCAGCAACGGCCCGCTCCGCGGGCGCCAGGTGGACAGCGGCCTGGGGCAAATCGGGAGACACAGCGGCCCGCGCAGGGGTGGGCCCCGCCACAATGTGGGTCGGACGCGCACATGCAGGAGCCGACGCGAGAGACGCCCTGGTCCACTCGCCCTCAGGGGATACGGGATTGGTGGGTGGCGGAGACCCGGGCCCAGCGCGGTCACCTAGTGCGCTGTCACCTATCGTCACGTGGTCAGCTGCCTCCACGTCGTTGTCTCCAGGCGGCGCGTGATCCTAGGCTGATGCGGCGGCGGATTGGGACACAGGATCTGTCAGGGAGTCTGGAGATGGGATTTTCTGCACTGAATCGGTACCTGCATCCAGATTAGTTCGAGAAACAGATGCGCCATAGTTCATGTGGTCATGTGGAAATAAAAGGATTGCATGTTCAGCAACGTGAGGTGGTATTGGAGAGGGTTGGCCATTGGTAAAAGGAAAAAAATGTTCATCAAAGATAAGATCTCGTGATATATATATACACGAGCGGTAGGTACGTGAAGACATTTATATCCTTTGTGACGAATGATGTACCCGACAAACACACACTATTGTGATCTAAACGCAAGTTTCTGAGTGTTATACGTGTTGGAAATATGCCCTAGAGGCAATAATAAATTGGTTGTTATTATTATATTTCCTTGTTCATGATAATCGTTTATTATCCATGCTATAATTGTATTGATAGGAAACTCAGATACATGTGTGGATATATAGACAACACCATGTCCCTAGTAAGCCTCTGTTGACTAGCTCGTTGATCAATAGATGGTTACGGTTTCCTAACCATGGACATTGGATGTCGTTGATAACGGGATCACATCATTAGCAGAATGATGTGATGGACAAGACCCAATCCTAAGCCTAGCACAAAGATCGTAGTTCGTATGCTAAAGCTTTTCTAATGTGAAGTATCTTTTCCTTAGACCATGAGATTGTGCAACTCCCGGATACCGTAGGAATGCTCTGGGTGTACCAAACATCACAATGTAACTGGGTGGCTATAAAGGTGCATTACAGGTATCTCCGAAAGTGTCTGTTGGGTTGGAACGAATCGAGACTGGGATTTGTCACTCCGTGTAAACGGAGAGGTATCTCTGGGCCCACTCGGTAGGACATCATCATAATGTGCACAATGTGACCAAGGGGTTGATCACGGGATGATGTGTTACGGAACGAGTAAAGAGACTTGCCGGTAACGAGATTGAACAAGGTATCGGTATACCGACGATCGAATCTCGGGCAAGTACAATACCGTTAGACAAAGGGAATTGTACACGGGATTGATTGAGTCCTTGACATCGTGGTTCATCCGGTGAGATCATCGTGGAACATGTGGGAGCCAACATGGGTATCCAGATCCCGCTGTTGGTTATTGACCGGAGAACGTCTCGGTCATGTCTGCATGTCTCCCGAACCCGTAGGGTCTACACACTTAAGGTTCGGTGACGCTAGGGTTGTATGAATATGAGTATGCAGCAAACCGAATGTTGTTCGGAGTCCCGGATGAGATCTCGGATGTCACGAGGAGTTCCGGAATGGTCCGGAGGTAAAGATTTATATATATGAAGTCTTATTTTGATCGCCGGAGAAGTTTCGCACTTTATCGGTATTGTACCGGGAGTGCCGTAAGGGGTCCGAGGGTCCACCGGGGGGGTCCACCTGCCCCGGGGGGGGCCACATGGGCTGTGGGGGTGCGCCTTGGCCTATATGGGCCAAGGGCACCAGCCCCAAGAGGCCCATGCGCCAAGGAGACTAGGGGAGGGGAGAGTCCTAAGAGGGGAAGGCACCTCCGAGGTGCCTTGGGGAGGATGGACTCCTCCCCCCTCCTGGCCGCACCCCTTCCTTGGAGGAAGGGGCAAGGCTGCGCCCTCCCCCCTCTCTTGCACCTATATAAAGGGAGGGGAGGGAGGGGTGGCCGCACCCTGAAGCCCTTGGCGCCTCCCCTTCCTGCTACACCTCCTCCTCCTCCCGTAGTCGCTTAGCGAAGCCCTACCGGAGTTCTGCTGCATCCACCACCACGCCGTCGTGCTGCTGGATCATCATCAACCTCTCCTTCCCCCTTGCTGGATCAAGAAGGAGGAGACGTCATCCGCTCCGTACGTGTGTTGAACGCGGAGGTGCTGTCCGTTCGGCACTAGGTCATCGGTGATTTGAATCACGACGAGTACGACTCCATCAACCCTGTTCACTTGAACGCTTCCGCACGCGATCTACAAGTGGTATGTAGATACAATCACTCTCCCATGACTCGTTGCTAGATGAACTCATAGATGGATCTTGGTGAAACCGTGGGAAAAATTTTAATTTTCTGCAACGTTCCCCAACAATACGGGCGCAAGTTAGGCCAACATGCACTCCCGAACGTGCGAAGAGATACGTAGTCAGGCTTGGTGGAAAACAGTTTTTCCATGGGACTCATATTGCCAATGACGCGGCTAGGTAGTCGGTTGATAAGGTAACTGTAGGGTTTCGTAGTAATTTCAAAAAATTTCCTACGCACACACAAGATCATGGTGATATATAGCAACGAGAGGGGAGAGTATTGTCTACATACCCTTGTAGACCGTAAGCGGAAGCGTTAGCACAACGCGGTTGATGTAGTCGTACGTCTTCACGGCCCGACCGATCAAGCACCGAAACTACGGCACCTCCAAGTTCTACCACACGTTCAGCTCGATGACGTCCATCGAACTCCGATCTAGCCGAGTGTCGAGGGAGAGTTCCGTTAGCACGACGGCGTGGTGACGATCTTGATGTTCTACCGTCGCAGGGCTTCGCCTAAGCACCGCTACGATATTATCGAGGTGGACTATGGTGGAGGGGGGCACCGCACACGGCTAAGAGATCCAAGGGATCAATTGTTGTGTCTTTGGTGCTAGCCCTGCCCCTCTATTTATATGTTGAGCCCCGGGGTCGAAACTTGGAGCAAAAGCCTCCTCAAAGTCGGTTTTTCCTGAAAGGCAAGAGTCCCACTCGGACTCCAGGACCAAACGCCACAATCCTTGGCGTCTGGCCCAGACGCCATGGGCCTCGGCGTCTGGCCCAGGGCCAGACGCCAGGGTCTCCGGCGTTTGGCCCCCTGGACTCCGCAAAACTCCTTTTGCACCGATCTAAAGCCTCATGGGCTTGACCCCTTGGCCTAACCATATCATCCAATATATGAATCTTTACGTCTCGACCATTTCGAGACTCCTCGTCATGTCCCCAATCTCATCCGGGACTCCGAACTCCTTCGGTACATCAAAACATGTAAACTCATAATATAACTGTCATCGTAACCTTAAGCGTGCGGACCCTACGGGTTCGAGTACAATGTAGACATGACCGAGACACGTCTCCGGTCAATAACCAATAGCAGGACCTGGATGCCCATATTGGCTCCTACATATTCTACGAAGATCTTTATCGGTCAGACCGCATAACAACATACGTTGTTCCCTTTGTCATCGGTATGTTACTTGCCCGAGATTCGATCGTCGGTATCCAATACCTAGTTCAATCTCGTTACTGGCAAGTCTCTTTACTCGTTCCGTAATACATCATCTCACAACTAACATATTAGTTGCAGTGCTTGCAAGGCTTATGTGATGTGCATTACCGAGAGGGCCCAGAGATACCTCTCCGACAATCGGAGTGACAAATCCTAATCTCGAAATACGCCAACCCAACATCTACTTTTGGAGACACCTGTAATGCTCCTTTATAATCACCCAGTTACGTTGTGACGTTTGGTAGCACCCAAGGTGTTCCTCCGGCAAACGGGAGTTGCATAATCTCATAGTTATAGGAACATGTATAAGTCATGAAGAAAGCAATAGCAACATACTAAACGATCAGGTGCTAAGCTAATGGAATGGGTCATGTCAATCAGATCATTCAACTAATGATGTGACCTCGTTACTCAAATAACAACTCTTTTGTCTATGGTTAGGAAACATAACCATCTTTGATTAACGAGCTAGTCGAGTAGAGGCATACTAGTGACACTCTGTTTGTCTATGTATTCACACATGTATTATGTTTCCGGTTAATACAATTCTAGCATGAATAATAAACATTTATCATGATATAAGGAAATAAATAATAACTTTATTATTGCCTCTAGGGCATATTTCCTTCAGTCTCCCACTTGCACTAGAGTCAATAATCTAGTTCACATCGCCATGTGATTTAACAGCAATAGTTCACATCACCATGTGATTAACACCCATAGTTCACATCGCTATGTGACCAACACCCAAAGGGTTTACTAGATTCAGTAATCTAGTTCACATCGCTATGTGATTAACACCCAAGGAGTACTAAGGTGTGATCATGTTTTGCTTGTGAGAGAATCTTAGTCAACGGGTCTGCCACATTCAGATCCTCATGTATTTTGCAAATTTCTATGTCAACAATGCTCTGCATGGAGCTACTCTAGCTAATTGCTCCCACTTTCAATATGTATCTAGATCGAGACTTAGAGTCATCTAGATTAGTGTCAAACTTGCATCGGCGTAACCCTTTACGACGAACCTTTTTTCACTTCCATAATAGAGAAACATATCCTTATTCCACTAAGGACAATTTTGACCGCTGTCTAGTGATCTACTCCTAGATCACTATTGTACTCCCTTGCCAAACTCAGTGCAGGGTATACAATAGATCTGGTACACAGCATGGCATACTTTATAGAACCTATGACTGAGGCATAGGAAATGACTTTCATTCTCTTTCTATTTTTTTTGCCGTGGTCGGGCTTTGAGTCTTACTCAACTTCACACCTTGTAACACAGGCAAGAACTCTTTCTTTGACTGTTCCATTTTGAACTACTTCAAAATCTTGTCAAGGTATGTACTCATTGAAAAAACTTATCAAGCGTCTTGATCTATCTCTATAGATCTTGAAACTCAATATGTAAGTAGCTTCACCGAAGTCTTTCTTTGAAAAACTCCTTTCAAACACTCCATTTATGCTTTACAGAATAATTCTACATTATTTCCGATCAACAATATGCCATTCACATATACTTATCAGAAATGTTGTAGAGCTCCCACTCACTTTCTTGTAAATACAGGCTTCTCCGAAAGTCTGTATAAAACCAAATGCTTTGATCACACTATCAAAACGTTTATTCCAACTCCGAGAGGCTTGCACCAGTCCATAAATGGATCGCTGGAGCTTGCACACTTTGTTAGCTCCCTTTGGATCGACAAAAACCTTCCGGTTGCATCATATACAACTCTTCTTCCAGAAATCCATTCAGGAATGCAGTTTTGACATCCATCTGCCAAATTTCATAATCATAAAATGCGGCAATTGCTAACATGATTCGGACGGACTTAAGCATCGCTACGGGTGAGAAGGTCTCATCGTAGTCAATCCCTTGAACTTGCCGAAAACCTTTTGCGACAAGTCAAGCTTTGTAGACAGTAACATTACCATCAGCGTCAGTCTTCTTCTTAAAGATCCATTTATTCTCAATTGCTTGCCGATCATCGGGCAAGTCAACCAGAGTCCATACTTTGTTCTCATACATGGATCCCATCTCAGATTTCATGGCTTCAAGCCACTTTGCGGAATCTGGGCTCATCATCGCTTCTTCATAGTTCGTAGGTTTCATCATGATCTAGTAGCATGACTTTCAGAACAGGATTACCGTACCACTCTGGCGCGAATCTTACTCTGGTTGATCTACGAGGTTCAGTAGTATCTTGTTCTGAAGTTTCATGATCATCATCATTAGCTTCCTCACTAACTGGTGTAGGTGTCACAAAAAACAGTTTTCTGTGATGTACTACTTTCCAATAAGGGAGCAGGTACAGTTACCTCGTCAAGTTCTACTTTCCTCCCACTCACTTCTTTCAAGAGAAACCCCTTCTCCAGAAAGTTTCCGAATTTAGCAAAAAAAGTCTTGCCTTCGGATCTGTGGTAGAAGGTGTATCCAATAGTTTCCTCTGGATATCCTATGAAGACGCACTTCTCCGATTTGAGTTTGAGCTTATCAGGATGAAATTTTTTCATATAAGCATTGCAACCCCAAAATTTAAGAAACGACAGCTCAGGTTTCTTGCCAAACCATAGTTCATATGGTGTCGCCTCAACGGATTTAGATGGTGCCCTATTTAATGTGAATGTAGCTGTCTTTAATGCATAACCCCAAAACGATAGTGGTAGATCCGTAAGAGACATCATAGATTGCACTATATATCTAATAAAGTACGGTTATGACGTTCGGACACACCATTATGCTGTGGTGTTCCATGTGGCATGAGTTTGTGAAACTATTCCACATTGTTTTAATTGAAGACCAAACTCGTAACTCAAATATTTGTCTCCGCGATCAGATCGTAGAAACTTTATTTTCTTGTCACGATGATTTTCCACTTCACTCTGAAATTCTTTGAACTGTTCAAATGTTTCAAACTTATGTTTCATCAAGTAGATATCCCCATATCTGCTCAAATCATCTGTGAAGGTCAGAAAATAATGATACCTGCTGCAAGCTTTAATATTCACCGGACCACATACATCAGTATGTATGATCTCCAACAAATCTGTTGCTTGCTTCATTGTTCCGGAGAACGGCGTTTTAGTCATCTTGCCCAAAAGGCATGGTTCGCAAGCATCAAGTGATTCATAATCAAGTGATTCCAAAATCCCATTAGCATGGAGTTTCTTCATGCGCTTTACACCAATATGACCTAAACGGCAGTGCTACAAATAAGTTGCACTATCATTATTAACTTTGCATCTTTTGGTTTCAATATTATGATTATGTGTATCACTACGATCGAGATCCAACGAACTATTTTCATTGGGTGTGTAACCATATAAGGTTTTATTCATGTAAACAGAACAACAATTTATTCTCTTACTTAAATGAATAACCGTATTACAATAAACATGATCAAATCATAATCATGCTTAATGCAAACACCAAATAACACTTATTCAGGTTCAACACTAATCCCGAAAGTATAGGAGTGTGCGATGATGATCATATCAATCTTGGAACCACTTCCAACACACATCGTCACTTCACCCTTAACTAGTCTCTGTTTATTCTGCAACTCCCGTTTCGAGTTACTAATCTTAGCAACTGAACTAGTATCAAATACTGAGGGGTTGCCATAAACACTAGTAAAGTACACATCAATAACATGTATATCACATATACCTTTGTTCACCTTGCCATCCTTCTTATCCGCCAAATACTTGGGGCAGTTCCGCTTCCAGCGACCAGTCTGCTTACAGTAGAAACACTTAGTCTCAGGCTTAGGACCAGACTTGGGCTTCTTCACTTGAGCAGCAACTTGTTTGCCATTCTATTTGAAGTTCCCCTTCTTCCTTCTGCCCTTTTCTTGAAACTAGTGGTCTTGTCTACCATCAACACTTGATGTTTTTCTCGATTTCTACCTTCGTCAATTTCCGCATTACGAAGAGCTTGGGAATTGTTCCCGTTATCCCTTGCATATCATAGTTCATCACGAAGTTCTACTAAATTGGTGATGGTGACTAGAGAATTCTGTCAATCACTATCTTATCTGGAAGATTAACTCCCACTTGATTCAAGCGATTGTTGTACTCAGACAATCTGGGCACATGCTCACTAGTTGAGCGATTCTCCTCCATCTTTTAGCTATAGAACTTTTTCGAGACTACATATCTCTCAACTCGGGTATTTGCTTGAAATATTAACTTCAACTCCTGGAACATCTCATATGCTCCATGACGTTCAAAACGTCGTTGAAGTCCCGA
The DNA here is from genome assembly GCF_018294505.1 of Triticum aestivum. NCBI lineage: Eukaryota > Viridiplantae > Streptophyta > Magnoliopsida > Poales > Poaceae > Triticum > Triticum aestivum. The sequence goes on along the minus strand of NC_057795.1, from coordinate 700,275,513 downwards.
TTCTAAGCCATTAAGCATGGTGCACTAAACTATCAAGTAGTCATCATATTGAGCTAGCCAAACGTTCATAACATCTGCATCTGCTCCTGCAATAGGTCCGTCACCTAGCGGTGCATCAAGGACATAATTCTTCTGTGTAGTAATGAGGATAAACCTCAGATCACGGATCCAATCCGCATCATTGCTACTAACATTTTTCAACATGATTTTCTCTAGGAACATATCAAAATAAACACAGGGAAGCAACAACGCGAGCTATTGATCTACAACATAATTTGCAAAATACTACCAGGACTAAGTTCATGATAAATTAAAGTTCAATTAATCATATTATTTAAGAACTCCCACTTAGATAGACATCCCTCTAATCTCTAAGTAATTACGTGATCCAAATCAACTAAACCATGACCGATCATCACGTGAGATGGAGTAGTTTTCAATGGTGAACATCGTTATGTTGATCATATCTACTATATGATTCACGCTCGACCTTTCGGTCTCCGTGTTCCGAGGCCATATCTGTATATGCTAGGCTCGTCAAGTTTAACCTGAGTATTCTGCGTGTGCAAAACTGGCTTGCACCCGTTGTAGATGGACGTAGAGCTTATCACACCCGATCATCACGTGGTGTCTGGGCACGACGAACTTTGGCAACGGTGCATACTCAGGGAGAACACTTCTTGATAATTTAGTGAGAGATCATCTTATAATGCTACCGTCAATCAAAGCAAGATAAGATGCATAAAAAGATAAACATCACATGCAATCAATATAAGTGATATGATATGGCCATCATCATCTTGTGCTTGTGATCTCCATCTCCAAAGCACCGTCATGATCACCATCGTCACCGGCGCGACACCTTGATCTCCATCGTAGCATCGTTGTCGTCTCGCCAATCTTATGCTTCCACGACTATCACTACCATTTAGTAATAAAGTAAATCATTACATCGCGATTGCATTGCATACAATAAAGCGACAACCATATGGCTCCTGCCAGTTGCCGATAACTCGGTTACAAAACATGATCATCTCATACAATAAAATTCAGCATCATGCTTTGACCATATCACATCACAACATGCCCTGCAAAAACAAGTTAGACGTCCTCTACTTTGTTGTTGCATGTTTTACGTGGCTGCTACGGGCTTAAGTAAGAACCAATCTCACCTACGCATCAAAACCACAACGATAGTTTGTCAAATAGACTCCGTTTTAACCTTCTCAAGGACCGGGCGTAGCTATACTCGGTTCAACTAAAGTTGGCGAGACAGTCGCCCGCAAGCCATCTATGTGCAAAGCACGTCGAGGGAACCGGTCTCGCGTAAGCGTACGCGTAAGGTTGGTCCGGGTCGTCTCGTCCAACAATACCGCCGAACCAAAGTATGACATGCTGGTAGGCAGTATGACTTGTATCGTCCACAACTCACTTGTGTTCTACTCGTGCATATAACATCAACATCGGAACTTGGCTCTGATACCACTGTAGGGTTTCGTAGTAATTTCAAAAAATTTCCTACGCACACGCAAGATCATGGTGATGTATAGCAACGAGAGGGGAGAGTATTGTCTACATACCCTTGTAGACCGTAAGCGGAAGCATTAGCACAACGCGGTTGATGTAGTCGTACGTCTTCACGGCCCGACCGATCAAGCACCGAAACTACGGCACCTCCGAGTTCTAGCACACGTTCAGCTCGATGACGTCCCTCGAACTCCGATCCAGCCGAGTGTCGAGGGAGAGTTCCGTCAGCACAACGGCGTGGTGACGATCTTGATGTTCTACCGTCGCAGGGCTTCGCCTAAGCACCGCTACGATATTATCGAGGTGGACTATGGTGGAGGGGGGCACCGCACACGGCTAAGAGATCCAAGGGATCAATTGTTGTGTCTTTGGTGCTAGCCCTGCCCCTCTATTTATATGTTGAGCCCCGGGGTCGAAACTTGGAGCAAAAGCCTCCTCAAAGTCGGTTTTTCCCGAAAGGCAAGAGTCCCACTCGGACTCCAGGACCAAACGCCACAATCCTTGGCGTCTGGCCCAGACGCCATGGGCCTCGGCGTCTGGCCCAGGGCCAGACGCCAGGGTCTCCGGCGTTTGGCCCCCTGAACTCCGCAAAACTCCTTTTGCACCGATCTAAAGCCTCATGGGCTTGACCCCTTGGCCTAACCATATCATCCAATATATGAATCTTTACGTCTCGACCATTTCGAGACTCCTCGTCATGTCCCCAATCTCATCCGGGACTCCGAACTCCTTCGGTACATCAAAACATGTAAACTCATAATATAACTGTCATCGTAACCTTAAGCATGCGGACCCTACGGGTTCGAGAACAATGTAGACATGACCGAGACACGTCTCCGGTCAATAACCAATAGCGGGACCTGGATGCCCATATTGGCTCCTACATATTCTACGAAGATCTTTATCGGTCAGACCGCATAACAACATACGTTGTTCCCTTTGTCATCGGTATGTTACTTGCCCGAGATTCGATCGTCGGTATCCAATACCTAGTTCAATCTCGTTACTGGCAAGTCTCTTTACTCGTTCCGTAATACATCATCTCACAACTAACATATTAGTTGCAGTGCTTGCAAGGCTTATGTGATGTGCATTACCGAGAGGGCCCAGAGATACCTCTCCAACAATCGGAGTGACAAATCCTAATCTCGAAATACGCCAACCCAACATCTACTTTTGGAGACACCTGTAATGCTCCTTTATAATCACCCAATTACGTTGTGACGTTTGGTAGCACCCAAGGTGTTCCTCCGGCAAACGGGAGTTGCATAATCTCATAGTTATAGGAACATGTATAAGTCATGAAGAAAGCAATAGCAACATACTAAACGATCAGGTGCTAAGCTAATGGAATGGGTCATGTCAATCAGATCATTCAACTAATGATGTGACCTCGTTACTCAAATAACAACTCTTTTGTCTATGGTTAGGAAACATAACCATCTTTGATTAACGAGCTAGTCAAGTAGAGGCATACTGGTGACACTCTGTTTGTCTATGTATTCACACATGTATTATGTTTCTGGTTAATACAATTCTAGCATGAATAATAAACATTTATCATGATATAAGGAAATAAATAATAACTTTATTATTGCCTCTAGGGCATATTTCCTTCAGTAACATGCGGACAAGTACGCCTCGTCCCAAAAATGGAGGGGCATAGACGCATGCGATAATAAGGAGAGGCCCATGTCAACAATGTGACGGTGCTTCCTTTCGGCCGAGCCATTATGTTGGTGTGTGTGTGGACAAGAGACGTGGTGAGCAATGCCAAGTTGCCGAAAAAATGTGTTGCTAAGTTTTTCGTATTCCCCACCCCAGTCTGATTGAACACACAGGATTTTACGAGATAGGAGGCGTTCAACATGGGCAAGAAAATCACGAAAGACATTAAACACATCACACTTTTGTTTGAGAAGATAAATCCACACAAATTTACTATAATCATCAATACATGAAACATAGTACTGGAACCCACCAGAGGAGGTTTCGGTAGGTCCCCACACATCTGAGAAAATAAGTTCCAACGAAAACGAGGAAACATTCAAAGATCTAGGAAAAGGTAGCTGATGTACTTTGCCATGTTGACAAGCATTACACACATGGGCCAAAGCCCGACTCGATTATGCTAATTTATTGGACGCCAAAACATGCTGAACAACTTGTGTGGACGGGTGGCCGAGTCTAGCATGTCAATCTTCAGCGGAGAGCCTAACTGAAGACAAGACATGAGAACGTGAAGGCCGAATGGGATAGAGCCCATTTGCACATCTGCCGCGAAGAAGAACCTTCTTGGTTGTCAAATCCTTCATAAGAAAATGAGTAGGATAATATTTTAGATAAGCATGATTGTCAACGGCAAGACGACTAACAGAAAGAAGGTTCTTGTCGGCATTGGGAACATGTAATATGTTGCGAAGTTTAAGATTGACAGAGGGTGTAGGAAGAAGGGCATGACCACGATGAGCTATGTGCAAACCTGATCCATCGGCAGTGTGGATGTGGTCCTGTCCAGGGTACTTTTCCCTCACGGTGAGACGGTCCAGATCCGACATGATATGATCGGTAGCCCCCGTGTCAGTGGACCAGTTAGGGTCACTGAGGATGGATGGTGGTGAAGCGGCAGCGAGACCCGCCATCTTGGACTGTTGAGGTTGGAAGGCGTGGTTCTAGCGCTAAGCGCACTCCCATGCATAGTGCCCAGGGCCCCGACAGAGCTGGCAGTGTAGACGTGCATCCCCGCCACCGCCATGGTCACCGCGGTCACCACCACGGTTACCGTTCTGACGATTGCCACCACCACCACAGTCACCACAGTACCCGTCGCGGTTGTTGTTGTTGTTGTAGTCACCACGGTCACCAGAGTTGCCGCGACCCTTGTCGCGGTAGTGTCCCTTGCCACGGTTGTTGGTGTTGCATTTGTTGTCGCGGCGGCGTTCGAAGGATATGGCAATGATGAGGGGCCCGTACTCGTTGTCGAGCCCGGTGATGAAGGCGGTGATGATGTCCTCCTGGCACATGGGACGGCCCGCGGTGGTGAGTTGATCTGCATTGGAGAGGATCTTGGCGAAGTAGTCCACCATGGAGAGGTTGCCCTTGCGGAAGTTCATCATGTCCATCTTGATCTGCACCACACTGGCACGGCAGTGGGTAACATACATCTCCTCGAGTTGCGCCCAGATGACGCGGGAGGTGTCGAGGTGAGCGAGGCAAGAAGATAGCTCAGGATGATCTGATCCTGACGGGACCAGGCAGCATACTCCGGGTTAGGAGCGCGCCCCCCTTGTCATCAGTTGGGAGGATGCGAGGAGGAGTAGGGGTGGTGCCATCGACATAGCCAAGTGACACCGGTGATTCGAAGGGGAGGAAGGATCTGTGCTTTCCAGAGGAGGAAGTTGGAGGAGGTAAGCTTGGCGGTAATGAGGCTAGCAGAGGGTTGGGGAACAGCGGAAGATGTCGGCGCTGAGAGCCCAGAGGGCATGGGCAGAGAAGCCAGGGTCGAGGAAGTCATGGCGCCCGAGGAAGGAGAACCCATCGAGCAGTTATGCGATGGCCTGATACCATGTGAAACAAAGAGAGAAGAGATTGGATCATTATATAGGGCGCCTCTAGGGCTGCCGCTAGGGTTTACAGGAGGATAAGTACAGGTTGTTATACAAGATAACTACAATCCTAGATACTAACCGTATCTGATAACAATACAGTTTAAACACACCTAACTAAGAATAAGATGAGTAGATGGGTTTTCTATTACTATGCATAGAAATCAAACTATAACTTTTTGTCCAATCACATCAAAATGTATAATTCTATAGTTTCTTGAATACTATATTTCTCTACCTTTCTATATGCGACAAAATATTAAGATGTATTATGCTTACATGTGCAGAAATAAAATATTTTAGAGGCCGTTGCAACGCACGGGCATTCAACTAGTCCTCGTAATATTTATCCCGGATGCTACACCATCGACAATGGTGATTCGTACTTTCGGATCTCTAGCGATGTCGACCAGGCTGTTCGGTATCTTTTTCCCTGGAATACTGGTGTTGTTGCTCTCGCTGATGTCGGGTGATTAGTTTAATGGTTGCGCGCATGCACGTAGCCTTGGCATTGCGGCTCAGATTTAAAAATACGGGAGAACCATCGTCGGTATTTACGAGCCTATAGTTTGGTATTTATGTCGTGACAATTTGGCTGCCTGTGATGGAAAAGAAGAGTTTAAAGACCTCGGAGATTTGCTCATTTTCTTAAATGTACTTTATTTTATAATCGCTGAAAACAACTTGTGTATCTTCACCCACTACAGGACTGATGTCTCGAGCCGACGGCCAGCCTCTACACCGACGGCAAAACATCGGGGCCGTCGGCGTAGAGGGCTGGCAATCCAGCCCGCCCGCCCGCCCGGCCCTTGGCGTAGGATCGGCCCTCGGTGAACCCATGTCTGGGCCAACAGCTGCCCTCGGGGTATATGCCAGCCTCGGTGTAGGCCAGCCCAGGCTAACAGTGTTACGACCGCGTCACGACGGAGGGTCTACGTCGAGGGCAAAGCCCTCGGCATAGGTTTTGAAGCTACGGCGTCGGCATAGCTATTTTCCATTTTATCATATTAATTTTAGAAAAATCATAACTGAATCATTATGATTCAGATAAATACAAATAATATATCAAATTTGCAGAAGAATAAGATCTCTCTATATACACTTAAATATTACACATTTCAAATTTTTTTGAAATGAGCATAAAAAATTCAAAAAATATGAAAAATATGAAAAACCTGCCCACATAATCTTCTTATGTCACATACTAACGATTCAAGTCGATATACATGGTGTACATATATTTTAAAAAAAATACATGTACCTATTGCTCGATCTGAACTATGGTCAATTTGAACTACACATACATGATCTAATGCTCATGATTTTTTTGGAAATATCATTTTTTTAGGTTCACAAGACGATATGGATGTTATATTTGGATTCTCCTCATTTTTTGATAGGCTTAGACATATTGTTTGTCAAATTCAGATTTAAGGATTTAAGATATTAAATATTCCATATTAAATAGAAAAAAGAAAAAATATTAATTTATTTATTTTATTTGAATTGAAAATTATTATTATTACTTATTAATTGTTGTGTATTTAAGTATTTGTATGGAATTCAAAAATAAAAAGGTGTGACACCATAGTCCAAGAGTTAATATGATTGATATGGTACTATTATCACTAAGATATGATTTCTTTCTTGATAGCTCATCCCGAAGGAACGGAGAAGTTAAGCATGCTGGGGTTGGAGTAGTGTGAGGATGGGTGGTCGAGCGGGAAGTTTGACCACAAGTGCAATTTGATTTTACATTAAATGTGCTGAGAGTTAAAAATGTCTGTTGTGAAATTAACAAGTGTGAAAAAAATTGGATTTTTTTTGGAAAAAAGGTTGGAAACAAAATCGATTATCTAGCCCGAGGGCAAAGCCGTCGGTGTAGCCTGTTCGACGTCTAACGGCCGTCATCTGTTAGCGATGGGCCCGCCAAGTCTACATCGAGGGAATCCTCTACGCCGACGACAAATACCTGTACGCAGATACCCGAGGGCGATACGCCCAGGGCCGCCCTCGGCTATAGCCTGTGCCGAGGGTTATTTGGCCTATGCCGACAGTGTCGGGCCGTCGGCCTATCGCCCGTTTCCTGTAGTGACCATGAGCTATTTTAAATATATGTGGTATCGATTGTTAAGAAGAATCTTGGGTGGAGTAAATTACGTCACGACAAGAAGATAGAAATTTCATGCATTGTGGAGGTTGCATGACATTGTGTTTTGGCTCCCAGGAATAATTACTCCTGCATATGAGCACTAAATTCGTAAAAACTGTTAAGAATAAAAAATCTTATGCCGTTGTACTGAATGAAATAGATGTAGTGTTTATTGGTTTGAGGTTGCTTATCACGTATAAAAGAGTTATCTTGTTTGTTGATGTGAGCTTTCTTATTTTATAATCGCTGGAGACAGCTTATGTATCTGTACCATATACTATTTCCTACTATAATATATCATGGTATTGTCTATAAAAAAATATATCTTCTGTACTACGTAGAAACAACATTAAAAGGCAATGATGGAAATAAAATGTATTTTTTGGAGCGTCAACGTCTCGATGGTGATGATATGCTCGATTCGCGACGGTAGTATCGGAGATCCTTATACATCGCTCGTTGTGATATATAGCTACGACATGCAACCTTGCGCTATTTGGCCAACCCATATAGGTAAATCAACAGAAAATCCGGGGCTGGTTTTTTCAGGTTTCTCTGCACGGTTCTTTCACTTTTTTGCTGCGGTTATTCGATTGGTTTTCGCTATGTTTCTTTTATTCTTCCTTTTTTCCTGCTTTTTCTGTTTAGATTCTAAAGACGTTCGAATTTTAAAAATGTTCAGATTGTTGAAAACGTTCAGATTATGAAAATGTTTCAAATTATGAAAATTGTTCAAATATGAAAATCGTTCAAATTTGAAAATGGTTCAAATTTAAAAATCGTTCAATTTTAGAGTTGCTCAAATTATCCAAATTTCGTAAATTTTCAGATTATTAACAATATGAATATAGAAATTTGTTCAAATTTTAAACTTGTTCAATTTTAAATCATTCAAATTTTAAAACCGTTCTGATTTTGAAAACACTGGAAAAAAGAAAAGGAAAAATAGTATTTAGATTTTTCAAAATGTTTCGAATTTGAAAAGCGTTCAGATTATCAAATTTATTTGTAATTTAGAAACAATCTTATTTAAGAATCAGATCTGACGTGGTCGCTGGCTGGCTCCTCGTCGCTCGTGATCGGTGGGGCAAACCCTATGTGCTGCTCAAACGTGGCCTAAACCACCACGAACGCAGAGCCTCCTGATGGGCCGCCTCAAACGCGGCCAAATAAAAAGTTATAAATTTAATTTCTTTTTCCAGTCATTTGATTTTTTTGTTTTATTTTTTTGGTAATTAATAAATTATTAAGAAAATACGAGATCTAAAAAAAGTTCAAATTTGAAAAAGTTTAAAAATAGAAAATGTTCAAATTTGAAATTTGTTAAAACTTAAAATTTGTTCCAATTGGAAAGTTGTTCAAATTTGAGAAATGTTTAAATTTGTTCATATTAAAAAACGTCCCGCTTTGGAAAAGTTCAAATTAAAAAATATTCAAATAAAAAAACAAAATTGAAAAAAATGCAAACATTGAAAAATAAAAAAGCAACAGAAACGAGAAAAAGGGAAACCAAAATTTAAAAAAGAAGAAAAAAGAAGCAGAAAATAAAAAGAAGAAAAAGAAATTAAGAAAAATTGAAAGAAAAACTCTTCCCGCTTATGGACCGGGCCACCAAGAGTGCCCGCGTGAGCATGCTCTATTAGTGCACGCGTTGGGTGGAGCATAGGAATTCTCGTGTCTCCCCCTGGCTCCGCCGCTAGGGTTCCAACTTTCCTCTGGCGTTCATGCTAGCGCCCACGTAAAATCTCACCGATCGCCGGATCTTTCTGGCTGCCGGTGGGATCTACCACTACCCGTCACGCGCATCTTCGTGCATGGCAGATCCAACTCACAAGGAGATCGGGGGGGAGGGGGATGAGAGGGTGGCAGAATTAGGGTTAGGGAAGATGGAGAAGAACAGATCAGAAGTACCGGAGGGATCGGGTGAGAAGGGGAGTAATATCAATATAAAAGGAAGATGGAGTGCAGAGTCAAAGGCAGCAGGCGAGGGAGAACATCTCTGCCAGAGAGGACGAGGAGTTTGGCGACTACCTCGGAGCTGGTCCTTTTTTCCTGCTTTTTCTGTTTAGATTCTAAAGATGTTCGAATTTTAAAAATGTTCAGATTGTTGAAAACGTTCAGATTATGAAAATGTTTCAAATTTTGAAAATTGTTCAAATTTGAAAATCGTTCAAATTTAAAAATCGTTTAGAATCTAAAATCGTTCAATTTCTCCTCTAAAGCTGGGGAAGTAAAAATAACATTTTCGTAAAAAGACTATTTTCATGAATAATTTCTCCTCTAAAGCTGGGGAACTAAAAAGACCATTTTCATAAAAAACAGCTTCCCCAAGCTTAGACTTTTCCATAACATTAGCAATAATGGTGTTCAAATAGTTCATACTAATAACATTTCTATTAGCATGCAAATAAAGTTCCATAGGTTTTTTAATTTTCTCTTCAAACACTTCATGTCCTAACTCAGGAAACATACTATAAAGCTCTCTAATTTTGTTGTTGTTTTCCATTAAGCCTAACTAGTGAAAATAAAAACAAGAAACAAAAAGATATAATTGCAGAATCTAAAGGAAAAATAACTTTGACCACTCACACACCAGCAACAGTACTAGAAGATAGCTTAGTAGCCAGAGGATGTGAGTACCTTTTACCTTACCTCCCGGCAACGGCGCCAGAAAAAAGCTTGATGTCTAGGCACGCTTCTATTCTTATAGACAGTGTTGGGCCTCCAAGTGTAGAGATTTGTAGAACAGTAGCAAGTTTCCCTTAAGTGAATCACCCAAGGTTTATCGAACTCAGGGAGGAAGAGGTCAAAGATATCCCTCTCAAGCAACCCTGCAATTAAGATACAAGAAGTCTCTTGTGTCCCCAACACACCCAATACACTTGTCAGGTGTATAGGTGCACTAGTTCTGTGAAGAGATAGTGAAATACAAGTAATATGGATGATTACAAGTGGTAATTGCAATCTGAAATAAAAATGTCAGCAAGCAAACATGTAGCACAACTGGTTGTAAACGATGTTTCAATGCTTAGAAACAAAACGTAGGGATCATACTTTTACTAGTGGACACTCTCAACAATGATATCATAATTGAACACATAAACATCTTCTCATCACTATGCTACTCTGAACTACTCTCCGGTTGGATAACGAACACCAATTCACCACGTAGGGCTATAAAAGCACACCTTAAAGTTCGCATTCCCCATCTAGGTAACTCCACACTGTCACCTTGAGCGCTAGATGGTTCCAAACAAACACCACAATTTCATAGAGACATCCAACTCAAATTATAACTCATGATAAGTATTTCTGTAATCTTTAGCCTAAGAGCCACACACGGTGTGCACACTGTCACCTTCACACCGTGGGACAAGGTGTCTCCGGAGATCACATTAATAAAAGCAGTTGAGTAGCATAATAGATGAGAGTAACATCTACTAAATTAACCAGATTACAAAGCTCATGATCACATAAAGATCACACCTTGGGAGAGAGAGATAAACCACATAGCGACCGGTAGAGCCCACAGCCTCGGAGGAGAACTACTCCCTTCTCATCATGGGAGTTAGCAACGGCGATGAAGATGGCGGTGGAGTCGATGGAGATGGCTCCGGGGGCAATTCCCCATCCCGATAGGGTGCCGAAACGGACACCTCTATCCCCCGAATCTCGTCGTTGATGGTGGCGGCGCTGCGGAATTTTTCATGGACGGAGGCTTCATTATTTAGAGTTTTCGCCTCGGGGGCATTATATAGGCGGAAGGGCAATGTCGGTGGACGCCCGAGGGGCCCACACCCTAGGGCCGTGCAGCCAGAGTTGGGCCCGCACCTGGCTATGGTGTGGTCGCCTCAGTGCCAGTAAGTGCATCTAGTGCCCCTTAGTGATTTTGGTGTATTGGAGACTTATAGGTTAAGGGACTAATGTGTTTATGAGTGTACACAGGTCTATAAGTCTATGAGGAGTTTGATATTTACAGAGAAAGTCGACCCCTAAAAATGAATATCTTCGACTGAAGATTTTGGTATTCCTGAAGACTTTCATGAAGACTTTGAAAGTGAAGAAATTGGTGTGTCCGTGAAGACTTGATATTCATGCGAGGAATATGAAGCTTGAAGACTTTTGTTTTCATAGTTTTGTTTTTCTCTTTCTTGAGTCATAGGAAACACCGTACTGTTAAAGGGGGTCGAGGAAATACTAAGCAAAAATTTCCATGTGATGCTCAACTTAAAATCCTACACCTACCAATCCCTTCGAGTGAAGCCTTTGGAAATCTCATACAGTTCAGTCATTTCTTCAGTGACAGAGACGAAGTTCTTCTAGTCGCTGAGGAATTTGTTCTGACTGAGGAGTTAGGAATTCACCAATGCGGATTGCCTAGGAAGTGAGGAACATGATAGCCCTGAGAAATTTGAGAGTCAAATTTCCGACCGTTGCTGTGCTGCGCGCCAGCTGTCACAAAATATCTTATCCACCTAACGGTCATATCAGACAAGGGCATTTATGTCTTATCATGTCGGGCTGCTCCCTAGGCTATAAATAGGCGCCCCCTACAATCACTAGCTGGTTGGCTGCTCCGAGAGAAACTGACACTTGTCATTTGAGAGCATCCCATCCTCCGAGGACTTTGAGCGAAAATCATCAAGTGAGGAAAAAACCCAAACCCAAACACCTACAAACCCAAAGTGATTGAGCATCATTGAAGAGATTGATCCTACATGGATCTGACGCTTGTTACCTTTGAAGACTGTGCTTCTTCCAGACGGTTAGGCGTCATGGTCTAGAGCATCCAAGAGGAATTGTGGATCGCCAAGTGACTGAGTCTGTGAAGGTTTGGAAGTCGCCTGAAGACTTACCATGAGTGATTGGACGAGGTTTGTGTGACCTTAGTTCAAGGAGAATACGGTGAGGACTTGGTGTCCTGAGCTGCGTGCTCAGCGACTGTGTGTCCTCGAGTTTAAATACTCAGCCGCTCCAACCAGACGTACAACTAAGACAACAGTTGGAACTGGTCTACCAAATCATTGTCTTCACCAACCTTCCTGGTTCTATTCCCTCAACTCTTTCATTTACTCATTACTGTGTTGAGTGATTGTTCATATCCGTGTTTGAAGACTTTGACTGAAGACTTTCTCAATTTCCTCAGTTCAATTTCTTCAGTCTGTTTGTCTTCATCTTGTGTTATCCTGTGTTTACGCTTTCTGTACTCTATGCATGTCTTCATTTCATCATGATGACCATGCCTGTATTCTGTTATGCTTACTTCTGAGTACTTATTCCGCTGCAAGTAGTTCTTCGCCAAGGAATTTCCTCACCAGGAAATTCCTCAGTGAAGAATTCATAAAAAACGCCTATTCGCCCCCCTCTAGTCGATATAACGCACTTTCAATTGGTATTAGAGAAAGGTACTCCCTTGTTCTATGTGATTTTGGTTTAACCACCTGGATTTCTAGTTATGTCGACCACAGGTATGATCAAGGTCTCCGGTGGGTGTGCTACCTTCGATGGCACGGACTACCCTTACTGGAAGAATAAGATGCGAATGCATCTTGAAGCAATTGACAACGATCTTTGGTACATTGTGGAAAATGGTGTTCCCTCAGTCACACCTTCCCTGAATGCTGCTGATGTGAAGAGATTCAAGCAACTCGATTCTCAAGCGAAGAATATCATATGTGGCCATCTGAGCAAAGGACAGTATGGAATAGTGAGTGCTTTAGAAACTGCTAAGCTTATCTGGGATAGGCTCTCCAAAGTAAACGAAGGAGTCTCAACTCAACGTGACTCTCGTGTTGACGTTCTTCGCAATCTCTTCAACCGCTTCAAACGACTCGACAATGAAAATGTTCAGCAAACCTTCGATCGCCTCACTGACATCTCAAATGAGCTTCAAGCGCTTGGCGCCACTGACATCACCGACCATGAGGTGGTGAAGAAATTGCTGAGATTGCTAGATTCTTCATTTGATACTCTGGTACTGTTGATACAAGAACCTGCTGACTACAAGTCACTGGATCCCGCTGATATCCTCGAGAGGCTAAATACTCATGAGTTCCAGCTTGCTGAAAAGAGAGATCTCTATGGTTCAAGCTATGGCAAAACACGTGCCCTCAAGGCCAAGGCTGTGTCTGAATCTGAATGTGAAGATTCTGGTAGTAGCCTTGGTGATCCTGAAGAATTGAGCCAGGAGCTAGCACTGCTCGTGAAGAAGTTCCAGAAGTTCTCAAGATGTGGTCGCTTTGGAAAATCCTCAAGGAGCAGTGATTCCTCGTCAAGTGACTATAAGAGAAGACTTTGCCACAAATGCAAGAAACCTTGTCACTATATTCAAGATTGTCCTCAGTGGGAAAAGGAATTAAAGAAGAAGAAATACAAGGATTACAGTTCTGATGACGCTAAGAAGAAGAAGAAATCTTCAAAATCTTCATCATCAAAATCCTCGAAATCTTCATCTCACAAGAAGAGCAGCTCCATAAAGGCTTGGGCATTCATTGGCAAGGAAATGGACTCTGAAGCTGAATCTGAGGAACATGAGGAAGAGGAGGCATCTGAGGAGTCCGAGTCTGGTGTGGCAAGTCTGGCTCTCGCTACTGCATTCGTCAGCAAGTCCATCTTCAACTCTGAAGAAATTGACCTCACCAACAAGGCTGACGAAGATAATGATGACTACGCTCCCACCTATTGCTTCATGGAAAAGGGTGCCAAGGTAACAAAATACCCCTCTTCTGAATCTAGTGAGGATGAATCTGATGAAAATCTTAAGCCTAGCTACTCTAAAATTGCTAAGATTGCTGTGAAACAACAAAAGGCTATTGAAAAACTTCAGAACATGCTAGACAAAAGTGATGATATGTTGGGTGATGAAATGGACCGCACTAAAGACTTAACTGAAAATCTTTAGAGACTTCAGTCTAAGTTTGACAACCTTCAAAGTCATCATAAAACTCTCTGTCGGTGTCAAAACCGGCGGATCTCGGGTAGGGTGTCCCGAACTGTGCGTCTTGGGATCAATGGTAACAGGAGGCAAGGGACATGATGTTTTACCCAGGTTCGGGCCCTCTTGATGGAGGTGAAACCCTACGTCCTGCTTGATTAATATTGATGATGTGTGTTATAAGAGTAGATCTACCACGAGATCAAGGAGGCTAAACCCTAGAAGCTAGCCTATGGTATGATTGTTGTTGTATATGTCTATCGACTAGCCTAGCCCCGGTTTATATAATGCACCAGAGGCCTAGGATAACAAGAGTCCTAGCCGAATACGCCGGTGGGGGAGGAGTCCTTCTCTTGATCGCCAAGTCTTGTTGATTCTTCCTTGTATGCGGCAGTTGTCCGGACTGGCCCATGAGTATACGGCCATGGGGGTCCTCGGCCCAATCCAACTGATCGGGAGACGACGCGTTGAGTACCCCCTAGTCCAGGACACCGTCAGTAGCCCCCTAAACCGGTCTTCAAGTTAGGGACGCTCCTCGATTCTTCCGAACTGTTCTTCATCTTCGGTTGCTGGTCTTGAAAACTGGTTCAACAAATCTTCTCATCTTCTATCTTGAGGATCGCCAAAATGCATTCGACGAGTTTACGAGTTGGGTATCCGAGGAGCCCCTTTAAGTTTACGGCCTTTATCAATGCCTTGTTATTTTTATGCCATGCCTCGGGTTTGAAGTTGTTCCCGGGTGGCAACGTCCTCTTGCGTCCGAGCTCCGACGCCGGACTACATTCGAGGTATCTTTTGCAGCCGAGCACCAATGTCGGACTGCTTCCCAGCTCTAACGTGGGACTATGTATCTGAGCTCCAACGCCGGACTGTATCCGAGCTCCAATGCCGGAATATGTATCTGAGCTCCAATGCCAGACTTTATCCGAGGTGTCATAAATCACCTTGGTTCAAAGAAGTTTGAAGGAGTTTAACCGAGCTTAATGCCGGAAATGCCCTCTAAGGAGCCAGCCACTTGCATCCGAGCTATATGTCGAACTGCTTCCGAGGTGGTTAAGCACCTCGGTCATGGGCTGATTTTTGGTCAATGTTTTTTATTGATGCCAGTAGCCCTCAAGGTGGGTATCGGTCTAAAACCTGAGATGCACATGAAGGATGACATAAGACCGCTGATCCCCGTAGCCGCTGAGACTCAGGTTGATTTGCAAAATTGGTCTGAGGATCAAGTCCTAGCTCGGCAGAATACTTCGGGACAGAAAAAGCGGCGTGCTCAGTCCTCGAGACTTAGGTTGGGTGCGGCCGACCAACCTGAGGATCAAAATCTCCTCAGAAACTGTATTGCACTTAAAATTTTCTGCATAGAACAGGCAATGCAGTAGCCCCCGAGACACTGGTCGGGTGGCAACACCAGATCAGGGGATCGATGTGCCCCTTTAATATTTGTAAATAATAAGCCCGAAGCTCAGTAGCCCCGAGCCTTAATTCGGACACGGGAGGCCGAATTAAGGATCGATATCCATAGTAAAATCATAAATTGTGTGTAATGACTCTATGTATCCAAGTACTTTACGCCATTAATGCTCGGATCCGCATTGTACAAAACTTTGTTGACCGACCATGGGCTTCAACCTCCTCGGCCAGTAGCTGAGGAGTGTTTGTCCTACTTTATAAAGCCTTTATGAGGGCAAAGATTTACGACAAACAAGGCAATCTGGTCATACGGCTTTCTAAACAAAGGTACGCAGAGAGATATGTTATATTGCTGTTTAACAGAAGAAATGTCTTCCAAAGAAAATAGTCCCGCTATCGGTTCCTTTCTTTGGGTTGTCATGCTAAGCGTGATCATGAAACCTCAACTCCAATGTAAGAGCAAAAGATCAAGGATTTAGTTTGGGAGGCCAGTTAATAGCCCCCGGTAGTGTTCGGCGACAGCCAAGGTCAAGCCAGAAACACTTCGGCCAATGTTATGAATGGCCCGTCATTTATTATAGTCATCGGATCGCTAACCAGTTTACACCTATTGTGACAGTCAGTTTTCGGCTTTCTCCACTGAGGTGCTTGACCATGTGAGCTGGAAGCACAATCGCAGTTGTTCTCCCTTTGCACACCTAGCCGAACAAAGCGGAATGTAGGAGGCAAGCGCGGGAGCCGGGCAACCCAACTATTGACCGAAGACACAATTCGAAGCTGATGCATATATAGCAATATCCGAGAATGTTTTTGCCGAATCTCTAAAGGTGTCCGGCATTGCACTGCGAGACTTGTGCTGAAAACACACAAATTGTTAAAAGTGCCAAAAGCTTGGAAAACCAAAAAACGTCAATAAAAACATGACGTCCGAACAAGATCAAGTGTTCGGTGCCAATCCGAAAATTGGACTTTAGAAAAAAAAGTGCTTCTGTCGTGCTTTAACTTTGCAACGACTAAGAAGAAAAACACTTAGTATGAAACGGCTCAAATAAACATAAGAGCCCCCAAGCGACTTGGGTAAAAGTTGACTATAAAATGTAAGGTGACATGTAGAATGCCTTCTAGCCGGATTGTAGATCGTTTGTCGTAGCGGACCTTTTCGCTTCAACCTCTGGACCCAATAGTCTAGAGTGTGTCCGAATACCCTCGTGGTTATAAAAACCGGGGCATGCGTGGAGACCAGGCGTAGGGGTCATTAGTGCTTTATCAGACAAGTGCCCAACTAGTTATGTTATATTACATGGTTAGTAAGAAACATCTTCCAGGGAGAATAGTTCCGTTAGGAGTTCCTTTCCCTGGGAGGCATGCCCTAAAGTGCATGTCCGGACTGCGAAAAGAGCAGAAAAACATCTGGGGGCAGGTAAATAAATAGGTAAGAAATCATCTTTTAGTTCACCGACCGAGTATTCCCTTAAGAACGCTAGCTTTCGACTTCACCCAGTCTGAGGTACACATCCGGCTGACCCGGCAGTAACAATCGCAGAGGTGCTCCCTTTACCACCTAGCCGAACAATCGGGAACGTAGGGGTAAGCACAGGAGCCAGGCAACCCAGCTTGGCCAAAACTTAAGTCATATCGATGCATATAATGGTGAATAAACGGTACATGCGGAAGTGCGACACATGTGTTGGGCATAAACCCCGTATTAATAAGCTTCTGTTAAAGAAGCCCCCAGGTATAATGAGCGCGGGTAGCGCGTCAAGCGTGTGCGAACAAAGTTTCGACAAGGAAAATTTTTACAAGCAACTTTTTTACAAAAAAGTATAATTCTTGGTCGAACCGAACACAAGTTAGAAATTTAAAACTTTGAGCGTGAAGGCAACTTAGCTGGTTAATGTGTTCGGTATTGACGACACGGTCCGAGCTTGATGCGGGACAAGGTTCCATCCCCCAAGCCGGTCCCGAGGTGGCGGAGCAAGGAGCTCGGCACTCCGAAGTGGTGACATAGCACGGTCAATGCAGGACGGCAAAGTGATGCCCAAGTCCCCGGCATAGGGTAATGAAGTGTTGACGAAGCCCCCGTCTAGCCGATGTGACGTCAAAGGATATAGTCCGGCTGGATCATTTTCCTGTGCACAAAAAATAGTGCAGACCGGGGGTAATAGTAATAATAGGAATTAAAAAAAATGTTGCATAATAAATAATTTATGCAAAGTGAGTAGTAAAAGAAATATGTCCTGGCGCCGAAGTCGATGTCGATGCAGGTCGTCGGCGTAATGCAATAAAGGCGTGGCGAAGCCTGGATTCACAGGTCGGCCCGAGTTCCGGATGCGGCGTTTGCCGAACTGTGTACGGAAACTGACCGAACCATCATGCGACCGTCGATAATGCGGCCACCATTTGATAGACCTGTGTACATATGCTGGACTAACCAGAGTAATAATTCCTTGGGTAAAATTTAACCCAAACAAGCAAAAAGAAATACTAGGATTAATAGCACCTGGTTTATTTGTTGTAGCAATCCGAAGGAAGGTGATTCCCAAAATTGGGACTCAATCCACGCACCCATGCCTGGTCGGCTAGTGACGCCGAAGTGTCCGGAGTTGGTTGATGAAGAGATGGCGAAGCCCCCAGTCCAGCCGAGATATCGAAGTAGGTCGGCGTGATGGACACCGGCTTGAAGAAGCAATAGTGCGGCCTTGCCGATGCAGGTTGTGACGTGGTCGATGCCGGCTTGATGAAGCGACCGTGCGGCGATGCCGGTATGCCCGCTCCGTGTAATCCGTGGGGAGGCGACGTTGGTGATGATTTATCCTTCGCGATGCCGGACTCTTGTTCGGCTTGCCAAGATGATGATCCGAAGAAGTTGAGCTTGGCTCAACAAAGTGACGATGTGTCTAGCGCAGGTCGGCAGCCATGGAGCAATATTGTCGGACTGGTTTAACACCAGCATGATGTTGAAAATCATGTTCAAAAGATCTTAAAGTTAGTGGGATGTGTTCGGGAACAAAATATAATACCCCATACAAAACTTCCTTCAAAAAGGATGTCCGAAATCCCGTTCATAAAGAAGATGAATTCGGGTCGGACTCGTTCTCGCGCAGAAAACAAGTCCAAAAAGTGATGCACTAATCGGAAGTTTCCTGGAGTTTGGACGGTCGGATCGAGCTGGATTTTGGGCAGGTGGTAGATATGGGAATTCCGCAGCAAATCAACGGTTGGATCCTCCAAAGGACATCCGAGCTAGATGCTGGATACCACGCCCTAAACTCGTCCGGATTCTCGTCCAGATTCAACAGGGCTCCGGTATATCGGAGATTGCCAGAGATTCCTCCATCGGAACTCAACGAAATTTTTGCAGGGTTGTTGTAGACTTAATTCCGCATAATTGCACCGAAGTAATCTTTTAAGCGACACTCGAGGAGGCGGTGGCGGCGGATACAAATTTGCTGTCCAGGAAAACAGCACGGTCGCTTGAGGGCAATGTTGACGTTGAGCCCCCGAGCTCCATGGATGACTCCTCCACGATCTTGATAGAGATCCGAGTTGGTGTTTGATGAAGGCCTTCATCCGAACATGACGATCGGAAGTAGGGTGCAGTCCTCGGTCAAGCCAAGGTGACCAGCCAAGCTGGTGACGAAGAAGCCGACGTCGCAGTTGACCTGCAGTCGAGCCATTGATCCTTTCGCCGATCACACAGCGGAACTCTCAATGAAAGCACCAATGTCGGTGTCAAAACCGGCGGATCTCGGGTAGAGGGTCCCGAACTGTGCGTCTTGGGATCAATGGTAACAGGAGGCAAGGGACACGATGTTTTACCCAGGTTCGGGCCCTCTTGATGGAGGTGAAACCCTACGTCCTGCTTGATTAATATTGATGATGTGTGTTACAAGAGTAGATCTACCACGAGATCAAGGAGGCTAAACCCTAGAAGCTAGCCTATGGTATGATTGTTGTTGTATATGTCTATCGACTAGCCTAGCCCCGGTTTATATAATGCACCAGAGGCCTAGGATAACAAGAGTCCTAGCCGAATACGCCGGTCGGGGAGGAGTCCTTCTCTTGATCGCCAAGTCTTGTTGATTCTTCCTTGTATGCGGCAGTTGTCCGGACTGGCCCATGAGTATACGGCCATGGGGGTCCTTGGCCCAATCCAACTGATCGGGAGACGACGCGTTGAGTACCTCTAGTCCAGGACACCGTCACTCTCACTACAGGAATCTGGTACTTTGCCATCAGCCATGGCGGACGGCAAAGGCTAGGATGGCGAACGGCAAAGGCCTTTGCCATCCGCCGCGGACGGCAAACAGCGACGGCAAAGACAGGGTCGACAAAGGCCTTCTTTGCCGTCTGTTTTTTGTAGCGTACGGCAAAGAGGCCTTTGCTGTCAGTGGCGGACGGCAAAGGGCACGACTCTTTACCATCTGCTGGCAGACGGCAAAGGCTGCAGGTTCTTTGCCATCTGTTGGCAGATGGCAAATAGACCAAATAGGCATTAATTCTGTTTCTTCTTATATCAATTCATTTTCACAGAAAATCAAACACAATCAAACACAGACTATATGTATGACCAATATAGCATATCCAACACATATTACCAATACTCATGAACACATATATATCCAACACATATCCATGAACACATATCCAACACATGTTACCAATATATAGTCATGAACACATATATATCCAACACATATCCATGAACAGATATCCAACAAATATTACAAGGAATGATCTAAAACTAAATATCTATTTTCCTAAAAACTATCTTATTACTAAGATCTTCTATGGATCTTCTTCTTTTCTTCCAACCTGCATAACAAAAACACTAAGAAAGAGAGAATGGGTTAGGAGTAGAAATGTAGCATTTCACTTGGTGAAATGCAATGCTGTAGGAGCCAGTACTTGAGATCAAGATAATCTTAGTTAAGATCCTGATTTTCAAAGTGATCTTAATTAGAAAGCCAAATAGAGTAAACCAATACCAAAGAGCCAAAGAAGAGAACCAGCCAAGGACCTAATCAAGAAGCCACCACAATTAGCAGTAAGTTAAATGCCAACACAAAGACCACTATCAGTACTAGCTCCAGGAATTAAGCCAACTAAAAACTAGTGATTAAAGCCAGAGATTAGACTTCATCACCACAATCAGTTTTGACTAGTGACAATAGGTACATGTCACTATGCAACGCCAAAAACAAAGCTCCAGGAGGAGATATACATCACAACCAGCCAACCAGACCAAGTCCCAACACATCCAACCACCAGCAGCTTAGAAGAGATAACTATTAAGGAGAGCTACAGAAGACCTCAAGGTATACTTGAGGGATTATGTGCTCAGACAGCCTGGAAGTGCCAGGGCTAGTTCATCACAGCACAGGGATAGTCACATGTAAATTAAGCCTAAGAGAGGGGGCTCAGACCAGCATCACTGCCCAAATCAGATGTAGTATCTGTCTTATCAGTAGAAAACTAGGAAAGTAACAGCCAAAACCAAGTATAGTATCTGTTCATAGGCTACTAGAAAGAGACAAATAGGAATAGCCAAACCAAGTGGTATCTGTTCATATCAGTATTAGAAGTAAAATAACTAAGAACAAGTGAGTATCCGTTCATGAGTAAAGTAACTGACCAAAGTAACAACTCCAGGATCAACTACACAGAACAGAGCAGTACAGGAGTATATATACTTCACAAATACACATAGATGGTCACTGACCAAAACCCTGACACAGCAAGAATCCATCACAGAGAGCTCCAATACAAGTTGATGCTCATCTACAGCACCTAACCACAGCTAATAGAGCCTCACATCCAACAAGATCAAGAGCTATGCATTAGATAGATCAGGAGGGGAGCAAGGAGAAGCTCACCAAAAGGAGTTGTAGCCGAAGCAGGATGCAGCCACACCATCACTATGGTGTGACCAGCATCACAACCAACACCACCACAACAAGCCGGAGCTTGCCGGAGAGCACCACAACGGCGGTGCCAGTGAGAGCACGGGCACGAAGGCGCCAACTAGCGGTACCACAGCACGAAGGCGCCACCCGGGGGCACCACCGCGCCACGGCACATCCAGCACCGCCAGAGGATCCTCACGACGACCGGACCTAAATGCGGTCCGTCCACTTTGGTTGCTCATGCCAAATCAGCGATGAATGAGCTACTTTTCCCGCATAGCAAGCAAACACTCCATTCAATAGAAGAAAGGCCGGTTTTACAGAAGCAAAGATTAAAGGTAGAGTGTTCAGAAGCAATGAATGATCGATTTGGCATAAGCAGGACCAAACCAAAACCATGGCAGAAACTAAATTGATAACACATGATGATGCCTCCGAAGTTGATAAGGACAACACAAGTTTTACCTATACACAACACAATGATCACTATACGAAATAGTAAGCATTTATAGTTTCCTTGTGTTTGATTGATTGACACTCATTATTAACAAGTCAAGTTAAATCCCTGCAGCATATGTAGTAAGGACCCTATCAAATCGAGCTAACCACGACAGCCCTCAAGCAGAGTAAACCGATTTATGGCACAATTATAGAAGTGAACAACTGAGCCCTCCTCAACCATTATTGCATATGCAGCAAAAACAAGATTGATAATTTTTCTTGTTTGGTTTAGAACTTGAGTGGACGGGTGCAAGGCAGGAAAAGAAGAAATCCAAGAGGGGAGGAGAGGAGAAGGGGCGGACCTGGATGGCGTTGGGGCAGTGGTGGAGCTGCGTCCTCCACGGCGTCCTTCCCGTCCATGGCGTCCTTCCCGTCCATGGCTTCCCGGCGTGATGGTTCTGTGAGGGAGAGGAGACGCGATGCGACGCGGTGAGAAAGAGAGGGATGGATGTAACGAGGAGGAGTGAAGAGACTCACCTGAGTCATCGGAGCAACACCGGAGCCACGCCGGCGATGTGGTGGCCGAAACCCTAGCCGCAGGGGAGGGTCACGCGTGGTTGCTGGAGGACGCACGAGTCAGATCTGGTCGGAGGGGATGGAGGAGCGGGGCGAGGGGGTCACATGGGTGTGCTGGGCGGCGTCGAATCCCGTCGGAGCTCGCCGAAATCGGCCGCCGTAGGTGCTCGCGCGAGGGAGAGGGAGAGACGAGCGGGAGAGAGAGAGAGGTGAGAGAGAGAGGAGGTGGGGGCCGTGCGGAGAGAGGGGAGACAGAGAGAGGAGGTGGGGGTCAACGATTTTCTTTGTACCCGTAAAAAAAGAGATAGCCCCACCTCTTTGCCATCCGCCAGCACATGGTAAAGATTCTTTGCCATCTGCTGGCAGACAACAAATAATTGGCTGATGGTAACTGGCGTCTTTGCCGTCTGTCAGTTCTTTGCTGTCTGTTTTTTGCAAGCAGACGGCAAAGTGCCTCTTTGCCGTCTGCCAGCTGACGACAAAGAACTGGCAGACGGCAAATAAGCTGATTCCAGTAGTGTCTCTTATCTGATCATGAGAAGCTTTCTTATGAATTTCTTCAAAGAAAGCAAGATCTTGAGAAGCTAAGAGTGAGTTATGAAGATCTTCAGAAGGAGCGCGATTCATTGCTAGCTCAACAAATCAGTGCTTCTCAGGAAGAATTTGTTCCTCCATGCTTAAAGTGCATTGAACGTGAATCTGCTAATTCTTCACCTGAATGTTCAAATGCTTCAACTGTTACAAATTCTTCACCTTTCTCTGCTATCACTAATTCCTCATCTGAGGACATTGCTAGTACTACTAATGATGCAGGGCTGAAGGAATTGTACACGACAGGCATGTACAAAAGCCTCAAAGGGCATCAGATTCTCTGTGATGTGCTCAAAAAGCAGATCCTCAACAGAAACCCTAGGAAAGAGGGTATTGCCTTTGAAAGGAAACTCAATTCTGACGGAACATATTGGAAGCCTGAGCAGTACCCCAAAACCTCATGGGTTGCTACAAAGGGACCTCCAGTTGATCCATCTAACTTATCTGGCTTTACATGTGAATCTCCTCATTCTTCTGATGAGTCATTTGACTCCAACTATAGACTGTTCAAAAATCAGAATGGTGAAGTATTTGCTAGGTATGTTGGCACTAACTGCAGGAACGGTTCTCCTATGAAGAAAATCTGGGTTCCCAATAAGTGCCTTGAAAGTCTTCAGGTGAATGTCCTCATGACACCACCATTGAAGAATAGGAACCCCAGATCAAACTCTTCATATGGACCAAATTCTTCATATGGATCCAAGTCCTCATACGGACCAAATTCCTCACGTGGATCAAATTCCTCAAAAGGATCAAAGTCCTCATATGATTATCATCGTGCTAACAACTCTGTTTCACAGGGTAGAGCTAAGGGCTATGAATATGTGCATTATTATTCAAACCAATATGTTCATAAGTCCTCGAAGAATTTCTCTGCTTATTCATATGCTTAACCTAACCCCTCTTATGTGAAACAAAATGGTTTGGCTTCTATGCCACCATTCTCATATGGAGCTCGTAGAGTGATGAACTCTTTGCCACCCCTTCAGATGTGGGTGGTGAAGAAAAAGAACTAATTTCTTCCGCAGGGTCGGGTCTCCAGACGTGCCTTAACGTCCGAAGAATTTGCTGGGGACCTGACTAAAGTGCCTGAAAGGACGCAGGCGAATCATGATGAAATGAACTTTCATTTCACACGTCCTCATACTGCTATATCTGTTTTTACTCTTTGATGAAATTCATCTGATGAATTTGATATGATATTCTTCACGGATGAAGTATATGAGTTCGTAAGATGCACTAATTCATCTGCAGGATGATCAGCCCAAATCAAACGAGTGGGTTCTCGATAGTGGATGTACAAATCAAATGACGGGTGACAAGAGTCTATTGATGGATACTCCCTTATCACCGTCACATCTGAAGCATATCATCTTTGCTGACAAAGGCAAAAGTTAGGTATTGGGTCTAGGTAACGTTGCGATCTCAAAGGATCGACACATGGACAAAGTCATGCTTGTCGAGTCCTTAGGGTACAACCTCATGTCAGTCTCAATGCTTTGTGATCTTGATATGGTTGTTGTCTTTGGCAAGTATCGTTGTGTTCTGATCATGGAAGCTGACCATTCCAAAGTCTTCGAAGGCTTTAGGAGAGGAGATCTGCATATTGTTGATTTCTCTACAGGACCACAACCAGCCGTGTGCTTACTGGCAAAAGCTTCAGACGGCTGGCTATGGCATCGACGACTTGGTCATGCTAGCATGAGGAATTTGAACACACTTGCGAAGCAGAAGCATGTCATTGGCATTGAGAATGTCAAATTCCTCAAGGATCCCTTATGCGGAGCTTGTGAAGCTGGAAAGATGACAAAGGCCAAGCATCCAGCGAAGAATATCATGACCACTACTCGTCCATTTGAATTGCTTCACATGGATCTCTTTGGTCCTAATCATTATTCTGCTGTTTCATATGATGCATCTCTATATGGCTTTGTTATTGTTGATGACTATTCTCGTTACACATGGGTACACATTGTCACTTACAAACATGAAGTGCAGGAAATCTTCTAACGATTTTCCTCGAGGGCTTCAACCAACTTTGGTGTGAAGATCAAGCACATTAGAACTGACAATGGGACCGAGTTCAAGAATTCCGGTCTTGATGGCTATCTTGATGAACTTGGTATTACGCATGAGTTATCTGCTCCTTATACTCCTCAGCAGAATGGCGTCATGGAGCGCAAGAACAGAACCCTCGCTGAAATGGCTCGTACTATGCTTGATGAATACAAGACGCCTCGTCGTTTCTGGATTGAGGCAATTGATACTGCGTGCCATCTCATCAATTGGGTATATCTTCACAAATTCTTCAAGAAGACTGCCTATGAACTCCTCACTGACAAGAAACCCAATGTGAGTTATTTCAAAGTCTTCGGTGCTAAATGTTGGATTAGAGATCCTCATCACAATGCTAAATTTGCACCAAAAGCACATGAAGGTTTTATGCTTGGTTACGGAAAGGACTCGCACACCTACAGAGTCTTCAACAACGTTCTTCACAAGGTTGTTGAAACTGTAGATGTGCGGTTCGATGAAACTAATGGCTCGCAAAGAGAGCACCTACCTTCTGTGATAGATGAACCAGCACCTGAGGATTCTATCAAGTTCAAGGCTACTGAGGATGTCATTCCTACCGAAGAATCTACTGAAGAATTCATTCCAGAACGCAAAGAAAATCGAGCTGATGCACCTGATGAAAATGCTGAAGAAAATGGTGATGAAGAAAATGCTGATCAAATTCCTCGACGACAACCAGCTCATCCTCGCATTGCAAAAGAAGTGCAAGTGGAGAAGATCATCGATGACATTCGAGCACCAGGTCCTCTCACACGCTCAAAAGCTTCACATTTATCTAACTTTTGTGGGCACTATGCTTTTGTCTCCATCGCAGAGCCCACTAAGGTAGATGAAGCATTTCTAGAGCCTGAGTGGATTCAGGCCATGCAAGAAGAATTACATCAGTTCGAGCTCAACAATGTCTGGGAACTGGTCAAACGTCCAGACCCTCGCAAGCATAATATCATTGGCACAAAGTGGATCTACCGCAACAAGCAAGATGAAAATGGCCTTGTGGTGAGGAATAAGGCACGACTTGTAGCTCAAGGCTACACACAGGTTGAAGGAATTGATTCCGATGAAACTTTTGCACCTGTTTCTAGACTTGAGGCTATTCGCATATTACTTGCTTATGCTAACCATCATAATATCACTTTATATCAAATGGATGTGAAAAGTGCATTCCTCAATGGTAAGCTTGAGGAAGAAGTATATGTTGCTCAACCCCCAGGTTT
This sequence comes from Triticum aestivum, assembly GCF_018294505.1. Lineage (NCBI taxonomy): Eukaryota > Viridiplantae > Streptophyta > Magnoliopsida > Poales > Poaceae > Triticum > Triticum aestivum. The sequence continues at coordinate 700,249,081 of NC_057795.1, read as the reverse complement.
TGAAGATCCAAAGAATCCTGACAAAGTCTTCAGACTCAACAAGGCCCTCTATGGCCTCAAGCAGGCCCCTCGGGCGTGGTATGATACTCTGAAGGAATTCTTCATGAAGAATGGCTTCACACCCGGTTCACTCGACCCTACTCTCTTTACTAAATCTTATGATGGTGAACTGTTTGTGTGCCAAATATACGTTGATGATATTATCTTTGGCTGTACTGACCAACATTATAGTGATGAATTTGCCTATATGATGAGTGAAGAATATCAAATGTCTATGATGCGAGAGATGAAATTCTTCTTAGGTCTTCAAATTCATCAACAGCACAATGGCATATTCATATCTCAGGAGAAATACCTCAAAGATGTTCTGAGGAAATTCGGCATGCAAGATTGCAAAGGCGTCAAAATTCCTATGCCCACAAATGGCCATCTATGCACTGATGAAAATGGTATTGACTTCGATCACAAGGTATACCGCTCCATGATTGGTTCTTTATTGTACCTATGTGCATCTAGGCCAGATATAATGCTTAGTGTTTGCATGTGTGCCCGATTTCAAGCTGCACCGAAGGAATCACACCATAAGGCTGTGAAGCATATTCTTCGATATCTAGCTCACACACCAACACTAGGATTATGGTACCCCAAGGGCTCTACTTTTGATCTCATTGGATATTCCGACTCTGACTATGCTGGTGATCGGGTGGACCGCAAGTCAACATCTGGTACTTTTCATTTCCTCGGACGATCTTTGGTCTGTTGGTCCTCGAAGAAACAGAACTGCGTATCACTGTCTACTTCAGAAGCTGAGTACATTGCTGCTGGTTCTTGCTGTGCTCAACTGCTATGGATGAAGCAAACCCTCAAGGACTATGGCGTCAACCTGAAGAATGTGCCTCTCCTCTGTGACAATGAGAGTGCCATCAAGATTGCTCACAACCCAGTTCAGCACTCGAAGACAAAGCACATTCAGATTCGTCATCATTTTCTTCATGATCATGTGTTGAAGGGCGACATCTCCATCGAGCACGTGAAGACTGAAGAACAGCTGGCTGATATCTTCACAAAGCCCTTGGATGAGAAGAGATTTAGCAAGTTGCGGTGTGAGCTAAATATCCTAGAATCTTCGAATGTTCTTTGAAAAAGGACACTCATCCTAACACTTGTGCAAAATTGATGACTTAGATGTGCAACACATGAAGAAACATTTTTCTTCAATCAATGAAGAATAACACTCTAAGTGTGAAGAAATTAATGAAGAATTTGATTCTCAGAACCCTACGACAATTGTACGCGGTGTCTGAAATCATCATTCTTATACGGTGGGTCACGCCACCACCAAAGTTGAAAATCTTCATTTTTGAAATTCCTCAGTTTTGAAATTCTTTAGTTTTTCAAATTCTTCAACTTTGCAAAATCTTCACTGTTTCCGTCGTTTTTCTTCATTGGATATATATATGGGTTTATGTCCTCTACAACATTCACTTATGGCTATTTCTTCAAGCTGCATTTTCTGCTAAGTGAATGTGATCGGACCCTTCCCTCTCTATGCTATACTCAACCCAATCTATTCACAAATTCTTCATGTGCGTTCTATTGGAAACTCGTTCAAAATCTTCACTGTGTCCTTGTCAGCTGAAGAATTTGCGAACGAACTTTTAACTAATCTTATCCAAAATTTTCGGTTTTACCGCTCAAACCGTTCCGCATCACATGATAGACTTATCTATTCACCCACGATCTAACACGATCCCCACTTTTCAGTACGTGGGTGACACATGTCAAACGGATGAGAAGGGTCAGGGGCACATTCGTCCTAAATCTTCGGGTGAACAGTTTTTAACTGCGACTATAAATACCCCCTCACCCCTTCCTCACTTCCTTTACTCTGCTCGATCGCTCTCTCTCGCTCGAGCTTCTCAAACCCTAGCGCCGCCGCTACTCCATCGTCGCCGGTGAGGAAGAGCTTCAGTGCCTCAACCTCGTCGCCGTCGTACTCGCGCCGGCCGCGGAAATCTTCACTCCGCCGCCGCTGTAGCTGTCTTCCTCCGCCGAGTTAGGGCGTGGAAGATCTACACCGACGAACTTCACTGTTCTTCTTCACAGTTCGTCGTGTTCTTCATCAAGGGTAATTAAAAGTTACTTTTACTGCCCTCTTTGATTCAAATTTTCTCTACAAAATCTTCAAAGGTGTTTTATTCTTCAAATCCTCACACACAAAACACCTCACTAGTCATCTGTTCTTGATTCGTTTCTCTAAGCATCATTTTTCTTCAAGATTCCTCAATTGTGTGGATCCTCGATCTATACAACTCTGGAACCTAAGACAAAGAACGCTTAGTGAAATTCTTCAAGGTTCATCTGGTCAAATTCCTCAAACTTGTTCTTTTAAAAAAAACTTTTGAGAACGCATATGACCTCTCCAAATTCGTCGCAACTATACTCTGTTCACAGGTACTCATGTCCGCTTCTGAATCACTAGGTTCTCATCAACTTAACTCATTTGCAGCGTTCCTCGAAGAAAAGTTGCATACTTCTTCAGAGAATTCGATTGTTCAAATTCCTCATCTGAAGATTATGGCAGACGGTAAGAAGCCGCAGAAAGGAGGAAAGAAGCCTGAGGTCATGACTGCTTTTGAAATACCTGAGGACATCTATGCTGGTTATTGCACACCTGATGAGGCTAAGTTCGGAAAGGAAAACAAAAATCAGTGCAAGGTGCGCATACAGAAGATTGAAAGGAGATGGGCAAGAGAATGGAGGGAGTACAGATATGTAACTCCGAAGTATATGAAGAAATTTGCACTAAATCCTCCATGCCCAAGAGCTCCATTGGCACCTGGCCAAGAAGCTGACCCCACCAGCATCAAGCGTGGTGAGGATTTTCCTGAAGAATGGGCCAAACGCCAAGCCAAGTTGGCGAGACAAGCCAAAGAAGCAGTGAGGAAATTCAATGAAGACTCTACTGCTGCTGTTGCCACTGAGGCCTCTGTCAAGCCTAGAAAATCAATGGCAAAGAAGCCCGCTCACAAGACAAGTGCTTCACCAACTATGCCCTCACGGCCAAGTTCCTCAGCAATGCCCTCACGGCCAGAATCTTCAAAGCCCTCACAGCCAGATTCTTCAAAGCCCTCACGGCCAGTTCCTCATGCTGCTCCTGCTTCTCCAAAATCCTCAGATCCTCCCCCAATGTCCTCCGCTGCTCCGGCAAAGTCCTCAACACCTGTACATCTGGCCACGTGCCAAAGGACTACAGGCATCTCTATTGCCTCTGGTGCCTCAACGAGTTCCTCACCTGCACCAAAATCTTCATCAGGCCCCACCCTGCTGAAGACAAAGGCAATGGCTGGTCGAGGTCCTCGGCCAAGTCCGAAGAAGAAACAGGTTGCCTTCCAAGTGCCATCTGACGATGAAGCTGATGATGATGAACTTGCAGAAATCATCAGAGACAGACAAGAAAGGGCCGCTAGAGCCAAAGGCACAAATGTGCCACTGCTTTTGGATCCAAGGGCGATCCTCGATTACATTGATCTCTGGCACAAGGATCCAAATACTCCTATGCCTGATTTCAATTTGACTCCTGGTCACAGTCACATGCTGACCCATTTCATCACTGAAGAGAAATGGAAATTTGAGAAGGCCAGGCAGATCAAGAAGGCTCAGTTCAGGAAAGAGAAGTTCCTGAAGATAAACGTTGTCAATATGACAACTGATGAACTCCTCAAGATCCAGTCTGAAATCAAAGCCCCCAGTGATGATTTCAATGCTTACTATGATGATTGGCAAGGAGCCAAAGTCAGGTTTGTTAAACTGACTGAAAAGTTCACCAATGTTGCAGCCCCATCGCAACAAGAAATTCCTGAAGCTGAAGCTTCTGCTCAGCCAACTGAAGAACATGCCAGCACCGCTGATGACTTTCAGGCTGCTGATGAAAATGCTTGTTCCAGGGCTGATGAATCCATTCCAGCCGCTGAAGAAATTGCCAGGGCATCCACTAGTGGTGCGCCTGAAGAAACTGAAGAGGTCAGGGCAACTGCATCAGTTGTGCCTGAAGAAAATCAACCAGATTCCCCAGCTCCTCCTGCGCCTAGACCAACTCCAATCCTTCCATCTGCATTATATGTGAAGAAGACCAAGGCTGCAGAGCGAGCTGCAGTGAAGAAAAGGAAAGCATCAAGTGCTTCATAATCTTCAGCTCCAAAAAAGATGAAGCCTATGACTAGCTCACTTGAAAATCCAATTGATGCTATTCCAATTTCCACCATGCCATCAAAGGACCTTGTTCCTTTTGGTGAAGAATATGTGATCCCAAGCGGATCTGATGAAGAACCTCAATTTGCTGCTTCATTAGAGCAGGTTTATGAAGAAATTGAAGTGGATACGATCCCTTCAACTCCTGTTGCTTCCTTGCCAATGCCTCAGTTCACAGCTGAAGAGGCTGGCGTTGAAGAAATTGAAGATGAAGACGTGGGCATTGGCTGCACAACGCCGGTGATGAATGATGACTTTTGGGAAAGTTAGCACCCCAATTCTCCACTCTTCACCCCAATACAACAAATACCTTAGTCCCCTGCACCAACCGTTCAAATGGGCTCTGAAGAAACTCATCCCACCTCATGTGTGCATGAAGAAATTCCAGCCGCTAGTGCTGAAGAAACTGTTGTTGCTGATCCTTTGAACACACAGACTGCCACTGAAGAGGAACCAGAAATTCCTTAGCCTGAAGAACCTGAGATTGCGATTCCTGAGGTTGTGATGCAACTCACTGACACTCTAGTGCCCAAGCCAACGGATCCATTCTCAAAGAAGCAAAAGTTCAAGGCTAAAGATTTCTTCAGCGAGCATGTGTTCTTCACAAACTACAACCCCTATGATTCTACTCGCATAAGGAAGAGGCGTTTCTGGACTGCTAGTCAAGAAAATTTCTATTCCTCGGTACTATTCAACAAAGACAAAGTCTTCGATCATGAACATATTCCTCATGTGGACATGGAGTCTCTACCGTGCTTCGAGCCAGTCCTTAGTGTTCTTCACGATGCTGGATTGCTGAATTTCTGCACTGACATCTGTGTTTGGAATGAAGAACTCATTCTTCAATTCTATGCAACGCTGCACATCATAGGAAATTCTAAAGATGTGAACTCATGGGTGCTGGACTGGATGTCAGACAATACTCACTACAAGGCACCAGCAACTGAATTGCTTCGTGCCCTCCCACTCAGTCCTCCCCTTGAAGGTGCTCGTTGCATCTACAACAAACCTGAGCTTAAAATCATTACATGCAAGTGCTGATGAAGCCTTTGAAGCCAGGGCAGGCCCCTCTAACCAAATTCCTCGTCAAGGAATGACTGTATGTGCCACGGACTGTCTATCGCATTTTGACGAAGACAATGAGTCCTATCAAAGGCCACGACTCAAATGATGAAGAAGTCGTTGGCATCATGAAGAATATGCTTTTCAATATCATTAATGGCGTTCCCGTCAACTTCCATGATTTCTTCATGATGACTCTGGTGAATATTGCTATGTCAGCATTTGAGCTGAAGCCTTATGCACCATGGATTATGAGGTTCATCACGACAAGGTCTTCACTCAATTACAAGGATGATACTCTAAACCACGACAGCTACTTGCCTCCAATTGAAGTCCTCACACGGACATTTTCCTCAGCTGATGACAAAGGCAAGGCAACTGTTGTGATAGATGAAGGCATTCGTCCATTGGATGGTCAATTTCGCAAGGCTGCATCCTACTCCACCAATGATGACTCTGCCACACATGACTCTGCCGCCAACACCTCTGCCAAGCAAATTCCTCAAGCCACAGCACCCAGGGTGATGACTGATCGTGAATTACTCCTCAGTCTTCATCAGAAAGTTGATCGCAATCATAAATGGGTCAAGCGTCAGTTTGGTTCAATTCTTCACAACATGACCTCAACACACAATGTAGTGAAGAAAAACCACTACTACCTCCATGGAACCTTCAACCGTACCTGGGCTGTTCTATCTCATGTCTACGGCGCAGAGGATCTGAAGAGAATGGGTCTCAAGGACGAATTTGACTGGTCTGCACCTCCACCGAAGAAATTCAAGAAGGTCAAGGTTCCTTCCTTGGTGGCCAGCTCCTATTCTTCATCGCGTGACACTGATGAAAATGAAGACTTGGACGACACTTCGGCAGGCCCTACTACGACAACCGACCCTGACAATGCTGATGCTCCTCCATCAACTTGATATTCTTCAGGGGCGTTAGTCCTCAGTTTCGAACCTTTTGGTCATTCGATGACAAAGGGGGAGAAATTTGAGTTAGTCTTCAAGCGGGTGTATTATATGGGCGTTTTTGCTAAGTTAAAACTCTCGTTCTTCTAAAACTTTATTGGATCGAGTTGTAATCTTAAACCCGATGGTGCTCTGATACTTTTGATGCATTGTGCTCTGATACTCTTGATGCGTTATTCTGCATGCTTGTTCCTCATTAATATTATTGCACGCATGCTGAATTTCATCAGGCACCATATTTCATCATGCATTTCAAATTCTTCATATTATATGCCAAATGCGTGTATGAATTACAAGATATAGGGGGAGATCTCCATGATTCAACTCTTCAAGTGTGCATTGCTTCAAAAGAAAATTCCTCACTATGCACATCTTTAGGGGGAGTTCTTCTATATCTTGCCATCAAATTCCTCAATATCAGTACTTATAGTTCATATGTTTATCCCCGTTGAAAACTTAACCTATATTGTCATCAATCACCAAAAAGTGGGAGATTGTAAGTGCATCTAGTGCCCCTTAGTGATTTTGGTGTATTGAAGACTTATAGGTTAAGGGACTAATGTGTTTATGAGTGTACACAGGTCTATAAGTCTATGAGGAGTTTGATATTTATAGAGAAAGTCGACCCCTAAAAATGAATATCTTTGACTGAAGATTTTGGTATTCCTGAAGACTTTCATGAAGACTTCGAAATTGAAGAAATTGGTGTGTCCGTGAAGAATTGATATTCATGCGAGGAATATGAAGCTTGAAGACTTTCGTTTTCATAGTTTTGTTTTTCTCTTTCTTGAGTCATAGGAAACACCGTACTGTTAAAGGGGGTCTAGGAAATACTAAGGAAAAATTTCCATGTGATGCTCAACTCAAAATCCTACACGTACCAATCCCTTCGAGTGAAGCCTTTGGAAATCTCATACAGTTCAGTCATTTCTTCAGTGATAGAGACGAAGTTCTTCTAGTCGCTGAGGAATTTTTTCTGACTAAGGAGTTAGGAATTCGCCAGTGCGGATTGCCTACAAAGTGAGGAACATGATAGCCCTGAAGAATTTGAGATTCAAATTTCCGACCAGTGTTGTGCTGCGCGCCAACTCTCCCAAAATATCTTATCCACCTAACGGTCATATCGGACAAGGGCATTTATGTCTTATCATGTCGGGCTGCTCCCTAGTCTATAAATAGCCGCCCCCTACAACAACTAGCTGGTTGGTTGCTCCGAGAGAAACTGACACTTGAGAGCATCCCATCATCCGAAGACTTTGAGCAAAAATAATCAAGTGAGGAAAAAACCCAAACCCAAACACCTACAAACCCAAAGTGATTGAGTATCACTGAAGAGATTGATACTGCGTGGAACCGACGCTTGTTACCTTTGAAGACTGTGCTTCTTCCAGATGGTTAGGCGTCATGGTCTAGAGCATAAGGAGGAATTGTGGATCGCCGAGTGACCGAGTTTGTGAAGGTTTGGGTTTCGCCTGAAGACTTACCACTAGTGATTGGACGAGGTCTATGTGACCTTAGTTCAAGGAGAATACGGTGAGGACTTGGTGTCCTGAGCTGCGTGCTCAGCGACTGGGTGTCCGGGACTATGTGCCCTCAAGTTTAAATACTCAGCCGCTCCAACCAGACGTACAACTGAGACAGCAGTTGGAACTAGTCTACCAAATCATTGTCTTCACCAACCTTCCTGGTTCTATTCCCTCAACTCTTTCATTTACTCATTACTGTGTTGAGTGATTGTTCATATCCGTGTTTGAAGACTTTGACTGAAGACTTTCTCAATTTCCTCAGTTCAATTTCTTCAGTCTGTTTGTCTTCATCTTGTGTTATCCTGTGTTTAAGCTTTCTATACTCTGTGCGTGTCTTCATTTCATCATGATGACCATGCCTGTATTTTGTTACGCTTACTTCTGAGTACTTATTCCGCTGCAAGTAGTTCTTCGCCAAAGAATTTCCTCACCAACAAATTCCTCAGTGAAGAATTCATAAAAATCGCCTATTCACCCCCCTCCTCTAGTCGATATAATGCACTTTCAGTGCCCTCCTCCATCTCTGCTTTGGACTCCGTGTCATGTCGAGAAAAATAGGAACTTTGGCATTTGTTTCGTCCAATTCCGGGAATATTTCGTTACTAATTTCTCCAAAACACAAAAACAGCAGGAAAAAAGGGAACTGGCATTGTGGCATCTTGTCAATAGGTTAGTTCCAGAAAATACATAAAAATGCCACAAAGTGTAAAAAAACATAAAGTAATTGGTGTAAAACAAGCATGGAGCATCAAAAATTATACATATGTTTGCAACATATCATCATCCCCAAGCTTAACTCCTGCTCGTCCTCGAGTAGGTAAGTGATAACAAAAATAGTTTTTGAGGTGACATGCAGCCAATAGAATCTTGATCATGATCATTGTAAAACATTCTAAGATGGGATCAAAGTACTCTAAACATAGGTATGAAAGATATATTTCTAACAATAGAACATAGCAACTATGTTACAACATGAAAGGCAACATAAACAAAAGATCATGAATAATGCTTTGAAAGACATTTGTTTGTTTCGCACATAGAGAAAACATGGCAAAGTGGTATTCAGCCTGTCCTTCATGGAGTAGCAAAACATAAATGCATAGGACACCTTCAAAGTTCAAAAGGGTGACTAGATACAAATAATTTGAAAATAAGCAATACCATAATCATGAATCAATCAACAAGTTTTGGGACAATGCACATTATACTCAGAATGACAACTATGCTCTCTTAGTTGGAGCATAAAGATAGAAGATGAAGACTCAACAAAAAAGTAAAAGAAAGGCCCTTCATAGAGGTAAGTAGGGATTAATAAGTTTTATAAAGCATCCAAAAATTATGGTCCTCATTAGATTTGAGCTCTCATTGCCCCTATCATACGCATCTTGAATGGTTAAGGTTAAAGTGAGGGCAAATATGAGTTGTATGCTTGAAATATCACAAATTGAAAGCCTCATGCCCCTTGAATAGAATTACCTAAACCTCATGCTACTCAACTTAGGTCCCAAATAAATTCTTGTCATTGTAAGTTCATGCCAACGGTGTACCCCTTGCCCCATGACACAAGAGCTATCCCATACCAAAATGACAAGGCAACAGACAATGAGCATCTCAGCAATCCTTTTATTACCATGGGCATAGTTTTTTTTATTGAAGATGCTCCATAGAATGCTCACTATGGTTATGTTGTAAATTTCCACCATGAATTATGCATGGCTTGGGTTGGCCGCCCAGGCGTTTCTCTAACTCATATACAAACTCCATGAACTTACAAGTTTCCCATTTATTTCACACCGCTAGGTGATGACCCGCAAGTATATGGGATAATTGTAGCCTCTTTCGATAAGTAAGAGTGTCGAACCCAACGAGGAGCTAAAGGTAGAATAAATATTCTCTCAAGCCCTATCTGCCACTGCTACGACTCTATGCATGCTTAGTGTTCACTTTACCTAGAACAAGTATGAAACTAGAAGCACTTTGTAGGTGTTGTTGGGATAGGTTTGCAAGATAATAAAGAACACGTAAATAAATAGTAGGGGCTGTTTAGATAAAGAAGCAATAAAGTAAATATAGCAAGTGTGGAAAAGTGGTGGTAGGAGTTGTGGAATTGTCCCTAAGCAATTGACTACGTTACTAGACTGGTAATCACTATTGCAATTCTATTTGAGGGAGAGGCATAAGCTAACATACTTTCTCTACTTGGATCATATGCACTTATGATTGGAACTCTAGCAAGCATCCGCAACTACTAAAGATCATTAAGGTAAAACCCAACCATAGCATTAAAGTATCAAGTCCCCTTTATCCCATATGCAAACAACCTACTTACTCGGGGCTGTGCTTCTGTCACTCACGCCACCCACCATAAGCAAATCATGAACATATTGCAAACCCTACAGCAGGGATCCCTCACGCTTGCACGACATAGAGAGCACCATAGGACAACACCAATAATAAAGCATGCAACTCAAACCAATCATAGCAATTCATCAATCACCGATAGGACAATGGAAATCTACTTAGACATCATAGGATGGCAACACATCATTGGATAATAATATGAAGCATAAAGCACCATGTTCAAGTAGAGTGTACAGTGGGTTGCGGGAGAGTGGACCGCTGAATATAGATGGGGGAAGGTGATGGAGATGTTGATGAAGATGGCGGAGGCGTTGGTGAAGATCGCGGTGATGATGATGGCCCCCGGGGCGTTCCGGCGCCACCGGAAGCAAGGGGTGAGAGCCCCCCTTCTTCTTCTTCTTCCTTGACCTCCTCCCTAGATGGGAGAAGGGTTTCCCCTCTGGTCCTTGGCTCCCATGGCTTGGGAGGGGCGAGAGCCCCTCCGAGATTGGATTTATCTCTCTGTTTCTGCGTTCTCAGATTCTGCCCCTTCACTGTTTGTTTTATATCTTAAGATTCGTAACTCCGATTGGGGTGAATCTTTCGCCCAGATTTTTCTCATAAAATTAGATTTCTTGCAGCAAAAGAAGAGCGTCAACTGCCTTACGAGTGGCCCAGGAGAGTGCCAGGTGCGCCCATGGGGGAGGGCGCCCCCCTATCTCCTGGCCACCTCAGACACTGTTTCGCATTGACTCTTCCTCCGGAAAATCCCAAATATTCCAAAATAATTCTCCGTCCATTTTTATCCCGTTTGGACTCCGTTTGATATTGGTCTTCTGCAAAACATAAAACATGCAACAAACATGAACTGGAACTGGGCACTGGATCAATATGTTAGTCCCAAAAATAGTATAAAAAGTTGCCAAAAGTATATGAAAGTTCAAGAATATTGGCATGGAATAATCAAAAATTATAGATACGACGGAGACGTATCAGCATCCCCAAGCTTAATTCCTCTTGTCCTCGAGTAGGTAAATGATAAAAGAGATAATTTTTGATGTGGAATGCTACCTAGCATAATCTTGATCATATGTCTAATCATGGCATGAATATTAAGATACGAGTGATTCAAAGCAATAGTCTATCAATTGACATAAAAACAATAATTCTTCGAGCGTACTAATAAAGCAATCATGTCTTTTCAAAACAACAAGGCCAAAGCAAGCTTATCCCTACAAAATCATATAGTTTGGCCATGCTTCATTTTTGTCACACGAAATGCTCCCATCATGCACAACCCCGATCAAAAGCTAAGCAATTGGTTCATACTTTTTAACGCGCTTCAGCTTTTTCAACCCTCACGCAATACATGAGCGCAAGCCATGGATATAGCACTATAGGTGGAATAGAATATAATGGTGGAGGTTTATATGGAGAAGACAAAAAGGGAGAATGTCTCACATCGACGTGGTTAATCAACGGGCTATGGAGATGCCCATCAATTGATGTCAATGCGAGGAGTAGGGATTGCCATGCAACAGATGCACTAGGAGCTATAAGTGTATGAAAGCTCAAACTGAAAACTAAGTGGGTGTGCATCCAACTTGCTTGCTCATGAAGACTTAGGGTATTTGAGGAAGCCCATCATTGGAATATACAAGCCAAGTTCTATAATGAAAATTCCCACTAGTAAATGAAAGTGGCAACATATGAGACTCTCTATATGAAGAACATGCTACTACTCTGAAGCACAAGTGTGGTAAAAGAATAATAACATTGCCCCTTTTCTTTTTCTTTTTTCTTTCTTTTTTTTCTTTTTTTTCTTTTTGGGTGGGCTTCTTTGGCCCCCTTTCTTATTTAGGCTTCTTTGGCCTTTCCTTTTTCTTTTTTATGGGGCAATGCTCTATAATGATGATCATCACACTTTTATTTACTTACAACTCGATATTACAACTCGATACTATAACAAAGATAGGACTCTATATGAATGCCTCCGGCGGTGTACCGGGATGTGCAATGATCTAGCGTAGCAATGACATCAAAAAGCGGACAAGCCATAAAAACATCATGCTAGCTATCTTACGATCATGCAAAGCAATATGACAATAAATGCTCAAGTCATGTATGTGATGATGATGGAAGTTGCATGGCAATATATCTCGGAATGGCTATGGAAATGCCATGATAGGTAGGTATGGTGGCTGTTTTGAGGAAGATATAATGAGGCTTATGTGTGATAGAGCGTATCATATCACGGGGTTTGGATGCACCGGTGAAGTTTGCACCAACTCTCGAGGTGAGAAAGGGCAATGCACGGTACGAACAAGCTAGCAATGATGGAAAGGTAAAAGTGCGTATAATCCATGGACTCACATTAGTCATATAGAACTCATATACTTATTGCAAAAAGTTTATTAGCCCTCGAAGCAAAGTACTACTATGCATGCCCCTAGGGGGATAGATTGGTAGGAAAAGACCATCGCTTGTCCCCGACCGCCACTCATAAGGAAGACAATCAAAGAAACACCCCATGCTTCAAATTTGTCACACAACGGTTACCATACGTGCATGCTACGGGACTTGCAAACCTCAACACAAGTTTCTCTACAATCCACAACCACCCGCTAGCATGACTCTAATATCACCACCTTTATATCGCAAAACTATTGCAAGGAATCGAACATATCATATTAAGCGATCTACAAGTTTATGTAGGATTTTATGACTAACCATGTGAATGACCAATTCCTGTCATCTCTCTAAATAGATAAAGTGAAGCAAGAGAGTTTAATTCTTTCTACAAAAGATATGTCCACGCTCTAACAAATATAAGTGAAGCAAAAAGAGCATTCTACAAATGGCGGTTTTCTATGTAAAGAGAAACAGGCAATCCAAACTTCAAATGATATAAGTGAAGCACATGAAGCATTCTATAAAGCCACACTCAAAAGATTTAAGTGAAGTGCAATGAGAATTCTATAAATCAACCAAGGACTATCTCATACCAGCATGGTGCATAAAATAAAAATGAAAACTAAATGCAAAAGACGCTCCAAGACTTGCACATATCGCATGAACGAAACGAATCCGAAAACATACCGATACTTGTTGAAGAAAGAGGGAATATCTTCCGGGGCATCCCCAAGCTTAGACGCTTGAGTCTCCTTGAATATTTACTTGGTGTGCCTCGGGCATCCCCAAGCTTGAGCTCGTGCCTCTCTTCCTTTTCCTCATATCGAGACCTCCTCGATTAGACACTTCATCCACACAAAACTTCAACAGAAAACTCGGTAAGATCCGTTAGTATAATAAAGAAAATCACCACTCTAAGTACTGTTGCAAACCAATTCATAATTTGTTTTTGCATTGTGTCTACTATAATATACCTTTTCCATGGCTTAATCCACTGATATAAATTGATAGATTCATCAAAACAAGCAAACTATGCATCAAAAACAGAATCTGTCAAAAATAGAACAGTATGTAGCAATCTGAACATTCACCATACTTCTGTACCCAAAAATTCTACCAAAATTAGGAAAAATAAATAAGTAGTACAGAAAGACAGTGCAAAAGGAATCAGAACCATTTCGGCAAAAAATGTAAAATCGAGCACTACAGCCAAAGTTCCTGTCCTGCACCGTACAAACCAACAAGCATTGTAAACATCCTAAAGGCAAACCTTGGCACATTATTTTTATAATACAATGGAATTGTACAAGGGGATAATTATTTTTGATGAAAAGTTTCTATAATCAAGATTCACAAAGTTTCCGTGAGCATGAACAAAGTTCAAGGAGCTCTCCCACTTCAACAATGCTTGTCTCTCTCACTTTCACTTTCCTTTTTGAAAAGTTTTTAGGTTCCCCTCTTTATTTATTGTTTGTTTTTAAACTATATAAAAGCACTCAACAGAAATAAATGACTCTCTAAAACTTCCGGGTTGTCTCCCTGGCAGCACTTTCTTTAAAGCCATTAAGCTAGGCATATAGTGCTCAAGTAATGAATCCACCCGGATCCCAAGGTATATCAAAGCCAATTTTAATTAACAATGATTTGTAATTTAGTAGTGAGCACAAAGTAACATATATCATGCAAAAACAAAGTCTACCTCTCTTTCTATGCATAGGCATGTCATAAAAAACAATTCATGCACACATAGTAAAGGCCAACACATAGTATAAGCAGTTTCTTGCAATTTTATCATATTGGAAACATAGAGAGGTGGAGATATAGTTCCTCTCTCATAATAATTGCAAGTAGGAGCAGCAAGCACATGCATATCACATTCATAAAAATTATCATGTGTAATGGTAAAAGGCAGCCCATCAATATAATCCTTAATAAGAACAAACTTCTCCGATATAGTGTAGTCGGGAGAATTCAAAAAGATAATAGGACTATCATGTGTGTGTGCAATAGCAACAATTTCATGTTTAACATAAGGAACTATAGCAAGTTCATCTCCATAAGAATAATTCATATTGGCATCTTGGCCACAAGCATAGCAAGTATCATCAAAAATGGATATTTCAAGAGAATCAATGGGATCATAGCAATCATCATAGCAGTCATCCTTCGGTAAGCACGAAGGGGAATTAAACAATGTATGAGTTGAAGAGTTACTCTCCGTAGAAGGTGGGCACGGGTGATCAATCCGCTCTTCCTCCTTTTGTTCTTCGCTCTCCTCATCATCTTTTTCATCCAATGGGCTCACAGTTTCATCAATTTCTTCTTCCATAACTTCCTGCAAAATATTAGTCTCTTCTTGGACAGCGGAGACTTTCTCAACAAATGCATTAATATTGTAATTGTATTCATAATTTCATAGCAATATTTCAATATAGCATAATTTTCAAGCCTATAAACATCATCATCTAAAGCTTCATACTTTTCAAACAAAGATTCAATTTCATAAGTAGCCTTAAAAGCAACAAATTCTTCAATTTGTTCAACATCATAGTAATCATATATACTTCTAGCATAAGAAGCTAAGGTTTCATTATCATTAAATTTGCATGAAAAGGGAAGGTGTGGAGCCTTCATCCTAGAGCAAAAAGTAATATCATATCTCAAGCATAAATCCAGAGCATACCAAGGCAACATATTAATTTTATCCCATAATAGTTTCCCTTTTTGTGTCAAGCGATAATCCCTAAAGTATTCACGTTGATCCAACGTGTCACCCATAACATAATTGAATGGGGGTTTCTCAGGATTATTAAAGTAGTACATAATGTCTTTCACATAACGAGCATCGAGGGTTTTAGGAGGTTCCCCATCTCCATGAGTATCAAGTACACCTAATGTTTTTGGTATTTCGTGTTCCATATCCATAACTAAAGATATAGAGCAACTAAGAACAACAAATAAAAATTACTTAGTGATAAAGCAAACAAGCACACACGAGAATATTCACCCCACGCTATGACTCCCCGGCAACGGCGCCAGAAAAAGATCTTGATGACCCGCAAGTATACGGGATAATTGTAGCCTCTTCTGATAAGTAAGAGTGTCGAACCCAACGAGGAGCTAAAGGTAGAACAAATACTCTCTCAAGCCCTATCTGCCACTGATACGACTCTACGCACGCTTAGTGTTCGCTTTACCTAGAACAAGTATGAAACTAGAAGTACTTTGTAGGTGTTATTGGGATAGGTTTGCGAGATAATAAAGAACACGTAAATAAAAAGTAGGGCCTGTTTAGGTAAAGAAGCAATAAAGTAAATATAGCGAGTGTGGAAAAGTGGTGGTAGGAGTTGTGGAATTGTCCCTAAGCAATTGACTACGTTACTAGACCGGTAATCACTATTGCAATTCTATTTGAGGGAGAGGCATAAGCTAACATACTTTCTCTACTTGGATCATATGCACTTATGATTGGAACTCTAGCAAGCATCCACAACTACTAAAGATCATTAAGGTAAAACCCAACCATAGCATTAAAGTATCAAGTCCCCTTTATCCCATACGCAAACAACCTACTTACTCGGGTCTGTGCTTATGTCACTCACGCCATCCACCATAAGCAAATCATGAACATATTGCAAACCCTACAGCGGGGATCCCTCACGCTTGCGCGACACGGAGAGCACCATAGAACAAGTTGGGTAACAACCTGGGGCATGAGCATAAAACATTTCATATCAATCCGACGTTCTGGCTGAGAGAATTAATTTTTTTGGTGACAGCACAAAATCAGTTTCGGGATAGCAACTTCCCCAAATCTCACTTTCCTCCCATTAGTGGCTATTCTTGGCACAAAAACGAAACAAGAAGGATAAGGAGAGGTTATTACAGAGGTAATAACTTCCAAGACTCAAAGAAACAAAAATAAACTGAAAGAAAAAATATAATGGGTTGTCTCCCAAAAGCTCTTTCTTTATAGCCATTAAGATAGGCATGATAATTTGGATGATTGTTGTGGGCATGACCCTGCGGGTGCCCACCATAAGGATACCTGGTATCGCATAACAGGAGGCCTGCGGCCTGGAAGGACTCGAGGTCCAGGTCATCGCCACGCTTGGAGCCCAGGAAGCCCACGGACATGACGTGATCCGTAAGGAAGTGCTATTGTAAGTAGATAGGGAAACCCCCTTACCATGATGTAAACTGATCCTGATACGAACTCGGGACCCAGCCTAGTCTATAAAGGCTGGGAGAGGGGTACGGGGTCGACACAACAATAACGCACACAAACCTCACAACCACCATCACGATTGATCTAGCCTTGGCCATGCGCAAGGGCTAACCCTAGTCTCCGATCTCAACGACTTTGTACACTCCATCAATATAAAGATCCGACAAGCAACACGTAGGGTTTCCTTTACAAGGGCCTGAAGCTGGGTAAATCTGTGTCTTGTGTTTCACACCTCACGTTTAGATCGTCGATTCCACCGGTAGACATGATTCATCAAAACCCTAAGTCCACAACCATGGGCATTGCCGAGGTACTCCCTCGTCGATTCGCACCGTATGTGGGAATTTCGTCTACTGGACCCATGGAGTCTCTGATCCTCATCTCAACGAATGGCAGTTCGTCGACTCTTGCGGAGCAGATCTTCTTCGGCTCCCTCGAGTTCGTGCCACACACCCTGGAGCAACGCGCCGTGTTCAGCGCCCTCCACAAGGGTATCGATTTGACTTTTGGGAGCCTCCGCTTCCACATCAACATCGTCGGGTCCGTTCGACTCCGTACTCCGATCAAGTTGGGTACGGATACGCTGGTCACGCCAGCCCCTGCACCAGCATCAACCCCATCGTCGGGTGGACCGCGGAGGATCTCGTCCCCTCGTGCCAAAGATTTCGTCGACACCCGCCTCATCGACATCTCATCCACTCCATGTCTCCAGTGCGCTGCCGTTATCGGAGGTGACAGGAGTCCACGTCGAGATCAAAGCCGACGCCGCACCGCGCCGCGGGTTGCAGGATCGAGGCGAGCCGAAGACAGAGCTATGCATGTTGTCTATATTTTTGCTGCTCGGGAAAAATTAATGAGTCATTAATTAATAAGCAATGGACGAGTTAATTACTGAACCATTTCTGATTCTTTTGGATCGTGACAACTCGGACGTGGGGTTAACTCCCACGACCTACCCGGCCCGCACTATATAGTCAGGAAGACGTCTACCCTAGTAGTTGCCGCTTCATATGGTTTCTCACCACCGTTCCAGATCATTGAGCCGCCAAGCTAGTCTTCTCCATCCCTCCTTTCGGCGTGCACCGGGAGAAGGGACAGCAGGCCTCTGGAACCCCGCCTCTCATGATCGTGTATGGGAGAGGGGCGATCAGGTTTTTAGGGAGCGCACTTGCGCGACTGCTCGTAGCGACGACTTCGCGAACGACGAGTTCTTCCCCAACCTTGGCAACCTCATCCTCGACGACATGGGCGACAACGTCAACACCGGCGGTGCTGCAACCGCTGCACCGTATGTGATTCTATCCTTCCTATTCGAGATCCTGGTAGAATTCATGTTTCTAGTATGTGCCCTAGATGTCATTTGTTCATCTACTATGCTATTTCACATGATTAGTTTAATCTTTGCTAGTGCTGTCATGATTTATCATCTGTTTATTTGGATTAAAACTCATAGTAGTTTGCTCATATTTCCAACAAGCTTTACCGACAGGGACGGGGTCAAGAGGTCTACGCACTCCATGAGGGACTGCCGCTCCTTCCAAAGGTGCGCGTAAGCTTACATATAGGTGAACCACTTGGTTCATTTGCAGTAACAAATGGTGAACACTATATCCCATACTGAGCTAAAGAGCAAGCTCCCTCCAATCAATTCTTCAACGGGGTTCAAAATTTACCTGATTCTTTGTTTCTGCTCTTTGATATCCTCGAGCAGAACATGGACATCAGCAAGAATGCTGATAGCATAAACAGGCTAAAATAGGTTTTTAGCTCCTGCTTTCCGAAGTGAATACTCTTAAGAAAATTATGACATTCCTAGGACAAATGGAGGTGCTCACAAAGACTTGCATGATCATGCAAGTGTTACTTGCACTTTCTGCCTCTTATTATTCTTCATGTATCATGCAAATGAAAAGCAGAAGTACCTTTTTATATCAGTATTATTGCTCTGCTTGAGAAGTACTAGTATCGATGATATCACAAAGAGCTCCCAGAAGAGTAGATGATTTGGGAAAACAACAGATTTCAGCAACTAATTTGGTCCTTGAGAAAAAATTGTGATTGACACGTCTTAGAAATAGGTTCACATTTAACGTCAAAATTGACTTATCATCAGGACCTAACATGCTGAAGACCCAGTTGCCTCCTGATCAGCTCCACCTCTAGGTTCTCCTCCATCAAATCTATCTCATCAAAAGGAAGCTTCAGATTTAGAGCCTGGGAAACAACATTTCTTGCTTCATCTTTCTTGAACCTGATCAGTTGTTGCATTCATCTGTTTTCCAACAAATCGAACACACAAACTTCAGCATTAAGAATACTAATATAAACACTAGAGCTAATCAACTCTAGACAAGGCACAGAATAAGATTAGATGATGCCCAACAAACTTCATATGGATCTTTAACTCACCAGAATATAGATGAGTATCATAGACTTGATTGGTTGTTTTCTGAAATCACAAACTGCATGGTATATAAAGAAAAAGAGACAGTAAATAATATGCATAGGATACTAGAAATACAATTGGCAGAACAATACAGATGAAAAATTATTTTCCATGGAAAACAAATAATTATTCTCATACAATTACTTTGGTAGTGACACAAATAATTAAAATGGATACCTGGGTGTGGTTGATAAATGATTCGCAGAATTAAGTGATACAACACTTCAGTAAATGGAACAAAGACTAAAAAGGTTGAAGGTCAT
Source organism: Triticum aestivum (assembly GCF_018294505.1). Taxonomy (NCBI): domain Eukaryota; kingdom Viridiplantae; phylum Streptophyta; class Magnoliopsida; order Poales; family Poaceae; genus Triticum; species Triticum aestivum. The sequence continues at coordinate 700,229,585 of NC_057795.1, read as the reverse complement.
ATCATCTACATACACCAATGGTTGTTGGGCTTTTCATGTGTACTAGTTGTGTCACCGACATTGGTAAATTGTTCAAACATCAACCTGCTTCATAACTAACATAATTTGATGATTCTAATTTCCATTCAGTGATGCTTGTTAGTAAGGTAAATATGCAGGAAATTCAAAGCATAGCCAGAGCATCATGTTGCACGACCAATCTCCATCACGAATGCTTTCCTGGGTCTCCTGCTGCATAAGGGCTCATCTAATTAGGTGCTCATGTCATCTAGGAAATTAGAATTAGTAGTACCACTCATGTACCTGTAAGTGAAACCATAAATCGAACAGGGCATAGTCTGGGCTGCCGTCAAAGGAGGCTAGGTTTACAGTAGGGGGTTCAGCAGTGACACAACCTTCCAAAGATGAGGCGTCGGATGTTGATGAGGTAACGAACGTTGTCAAGTTGGCGGCAGAGTGCTCGGCAGTGGAATGGGCGGTCACCGTGGGCTAGATGGAGGTGGGGGCGTGGTGGCTGGTGGATGACTGGATGTGGAGGCGGCGGCGTGGTAGCTGGTGGGTGTGTAGGCGGCGGTGTGCTCGCAGGAGATAGTTGCGTCGGGATTTTGTGCGTTGCTTTCGCAATTGATGGGCCTAGGCCTATCCTGATACTATTAGTTTTATTACAGTTTCTTCTAATGATTATGTCTTGTTGGATCTATGGGACTAATCTTTCTCGTTTAATCTGAACCATCGGCTGAATTCATACGCCTCATAAACCAACTAGGAGAAACTACTTCAACCTTAAACTAATCATTCTTTATTTAACTCCACACGTGTTAATCAAATAACATAACGTTGGATCCCTTTCGTCACGCCTCCCCACGAACACTTCAATTCTTGAAGCAGGCTTGGACACAACCGCATCCTACACGAAACGACATGCTCCTTTCCTACACTCCCAATTCTGGCCGTCCCCTTTAACACCTACTCCCTCCGTTTCAAAATATAAGATGTTTTAGCTTTGTGAAGCAAATGTATCTAGATATCTTTAGTTTATAGTTCAGAGTGAACCTAAACATCAAAAGAGTCTAGATACACTCACTTCACAAAGCTAAAACATCTTATATTTTGAAACGGAGCTGACAAAAGCTGACAGTAAATAATATGCATAGGATCTTATGTTTTATTTTCTTTTAGATTTGTACATACTTTTTTTGTACGTGTGTAAACAAAAAATTAATAAAAAATTTACCGGGTTAACTTTCCATTTTCTACAAAATACATCATTTTTTGGAGAATACATCACTTTCTGCAAAATAGCCAAACACATAATTTCTTCTGTCAAACAGGTAACTTTCCATATTCTGCAAACCCAAGCTATTATCATTGGTGTAGAGCAGTTCGACACCCGTTGACCAAGCCCAGACCAATAGACGAAGGCCCATATCATTAAGACAAGTTATTGTGGGGAGTGACATAGACTAGTGTCATGCCTATGTTTCTAGTCTATGTTACCACCTTCATAGTGGGTAGTAACTAATGGCTAGTATCATGCAAAGTTCCATTTATTAGGTTGTATACTAATCTTGTTTTGGAGTTTGTGATGTTATATGGTAACATAGCTAGTTATCACAAGATTCTCTTCCTCATTCATTGACATGCCATGTACTCAAGATATCTTGTTGGCATTGCATTGAGTTTTATGTTACTACCTACATTACTACTTTTATGGCTAGTCTAAGTTGATCAGCAAATTTGGCACACCTCGGTAATAGGAACGGCTTCTCATTTGAAGTATCTTGGATGCTCCAAGATGGCTTTTATGAGACGACACAAATTGAACGGAAGGCATTATAAAAGTTCAACTATGAAAAGATACCATCACTTCATTTTTTGAATTACGGAGCATAGCTCCCAATTCCATTACTGGAATGAAACCAGAGATAAACAGGATTACGGACTTAGTATTTTCATCCACCACACCAGCAAGACACTATTGAACAGATCTTAAATTCCACCTCTTTCTAAACTACCTCTAACAAAATACTACTCCTTACCATGTTACTACAACTATTATCACAACTATTCTTAACTTTCTCTCAGAGACTAGAGCTATTCCAACAACTATCCTTAGACTTTACTTGGCACTAATGATTGCTTCTTCTACTCATGTACCATATTTTTCCTTGGTGTCTTCCAAGCTCATATAGCCCGTCAATATTTTCTTTCTTCTAATTCTAAGGTTTCTTGCCACTTGTCCGGATCCAGTCACTTCCGTTGTTTCTTCTACTCTTCTATCCTCAGACTTTTTTAACTTGGCACTCATGTTTGCTTCTTATACTCTTCTACCATCTTGCTTCTTCTACTCTTCTAACCATCTTTTTGTTTCCTTATTGTCTTCCAAGCTTAGCCTCCTATATCTTCCAGTAGTAGAAAACGGACCTAATATGAGACACATTAGTGCCGGTTTGATTTTGAGCCGGCACTAATGTGTCCAATAGTGCCGGTTCCAACGGCTAGCCAGCCGTTCTCATTAGTACCGGTTCATGGCGAACCTTTAGTACCGGTTCGTGCCACGAACCGGTACTAAAGAGAGTGGTGGCAGGGTGTTGTCAGTCTGGGGCCCCTCTAGCACCTTTAGTACCGGTTCATGGCACGAACCGGTACTAAAGGTCGACCTACATAAACCCTTCGTCCACCCGAGCCAATCTGTTCTTCCCCTTTCCCCTCACTTCCTCTGTTCTTCCCCTCTCTTCCTCGAGCTCCTCACAAATTTTGCCCAAAATTTGTCAAGATTTGAAGGCCCCCATCCATTCAAATGATCACAAAGGTTAGCAACTTTGTCCTTTCAACTCTCATTGCTAGATTAGCTCTTGCAATGCTTTGTATAGTGATTAATTTGGGAGGAATTATATTTGCTAGTATTTGATTTATATGCAATTTGAGGTCAAAAATAACACTTAGTTTGCATATGTAGGTGTGGTTTACTTAGTGCCTGCTAAATCTCCGTCGTAACCACCGTCGATCGCCCGCACCGTCCCGTCGCCGGCACCACCTTGTGGTGAGGCTCTTGTTCATGAATGTTTTACATTACCAAATTGATGTTTGTGTGATTTAGATATATAGTTACTCGTATAATTATCTTACCCAGACGTTGTTTGTTATACATAGTGCCATGGTTTTGATATCCGTCCCCGTCGGCCCTCGTCCTTGTTATGATTCGGATGTGGTATATTCTCATTTAAAACTAGTTGTTGCATTTCGTGTTTATGACCAATTATGCCCATCAAGTTGACATAGATATTTTTATCTAGGAGGTATGTGAACCGGAAATTCCAACCAACCCTATTGTCGAGAGGTTAAATTTAGTTGAAAGAGAAAACGAGTATTTGAAAGAAAAATTGAAAAGAATTGAGGGGGAGAAGATGGAATTGGAGTTGCATGTTGCCGATGTCGTCGAATGAGGTTGAAGATTAGAAAGATTAGAAAATATGCCATTGATAGTGTGGCTTGGTATCATTATGATGTTGGATCAATTGTTACCTTAATTGCGATCTTCATCACATTTGTTGTTGCATTTAAATTCTTTAGCTAGAGAGTAATTTGTATGTTGCATTTAATTAAGTGTTGTATATGAACTTTATGTATGAACTTTATGTATGAACTTGTATTAATTTGGTCTATTCGGTGTTGTGTAATGAAGATGAGCCGACAATGGATATATGATGACAGATGCTCTCCCGAGTTCATTAATGGTGTGCATACTTTTCTGCTTACCGCTGAGGCAAACAAGCGGGCGGATGGTTTTATGCCTTGTCCATGTGCTGGCTGTAAGAATGTTCACAGTTACTCTACGTCAAGAACCATTCACGTCCACCTATTTGAGTCCGGTTTCATGCCCCACTATAATGTTTGGACCAAGCACGGAGAAATAGGGGTTATGATGGAAGACAATGAAGAAGAAGAGGACGACGACGGCTATCCTGGCCATGGGTTCCCTGAATACAATGATACAACAATGGGGGAAGAAGCTGAGCCGGCAATGTAGCAAGAAGTTGAAGAAGAGGCATCAGATGAGCCCGCTGATGATCTAGGTCAGGCCATTGCCGATGCAAAGAGAAACTGTGCAAGTGATCTGGAGAGGACGAAGTTGCAGCGCATGTTAGAGGATCACAAGAAATTGTTGTACCCGAATTGCGAAGCTGACAAAAAAAAGTTGGTCACCACACTTGAATTGCTGCAATGGAAGGCAGAGAATGGTGTATCTAACAAGGGATTTGGAAAGTTGTTGGTAATGATAAAGAATATGCTTCCAAAGGACAACGAATTGCCCGAGAGTACGTATGAAGCAAAGAAGGGTGTCTGCCCTCTAGGGTTAGAGGTGCAAAAGATACATGCATGCCCTAATGACTGCACCCTCTACCTCAGTGAGTACGAGGATTTGAATGCTTGCCCGGTATGCGGTGCATTGTGTTATAAGATCAGTCACGATGACCCTGGTGATGTCGAGGGTGAGCGCCCCAGGAAGAAGATTCCTGCCAAGGTGATGTGGTATGCTCCTATAATACCACGGTTGAAACGTTTGTTCCAAAACAAAGAGCATGCGAAGGCGATGCGGTGGCACGCAGAAGAACGTAAGAAAGACGGAAAGTTGAGAGTACCCGCTGACGGTTCGCAGTGGAGAAAAATCGAGAGAAAGTACTAGGAGGAGTTTGCAGGTGACCCAAGGAACGTATGGTTTGGTCTAAGCGCAGATGGCATTAATCCTTTTGGGGAGCAGAGCAGCAACCATAGCACGTGGCCTGTGACTCTATGTTTGTATAACCTTCCTCCTTGGTTGTGCATGAAGCGGATGTTCATTATGATGCCAGTGCTCATCCAAGGCCCTAAGCAACCCGGCAACGACATTGATGTGTACCTAAGGCCATTAGTTGAAGAACTCTTACAACTGTGGAATGGAACAGTTGTACGTGAGTGGGATGAGCACATGGGGGAAGAATTTGACCTAAAGGTGTTGTTGTTCGTGACCATCAATGATTGGCCTGCTCTCAGTAACCTTTCAGGACAGACAAACAAGGGATACCGCGGATGCACGCACTGTTTGGATGATACCGACAGTATATATTTGAATAGTTGTAAGAAGAATGTGTACCTGGGACATCGTCGATTTCTTCCGAGCAGGCATCCCGTAAGAAAGAAAGGCAAGCATTTCAAAGGTGAGGCGGATCACCGGATGAAGCCTCGCCACCGTACTGGTGATGATGTACATGATATAGTCAAGGATTTGAAGGTAATCTTTGGAAAGGGTCCTGGCGGACAACCTGTTCCGAAGGACGCTGACGGACGCGCACCCATGTGGAAGAAGAAATCTATATTTTGGGACCTGCCATATTGGAAAGACCTAGAGGTCCGCTCCGCAATCAACGTGATGCACGTGAGGAAGAATCTTTGCGTGACCCTGCTTGGCTTTTTGGGCGTGTATGGGAAGACAAAAGATACACCAGAGGCACGGGAGGACCAGCAACATATGCATGGAAAAGATGACATACATCAGGGTCAGGCCAGCTACGCTCTTACCAAAGAAGAGAAGGAAATCTTCTTCGAATGCCTGCTCAGCATGAAGGTACCGTCTGGCTTCTCGTCGAATATAAAGGGAATAATAAATATGGCAGACAAAAAGTTCCAGAACCTAAAGTCTCATGACTGCCACGTGATTATGATGCAACTCCTTCCGGTTGCATTGAGGGGGCTTCTACCGGAAAACGTTCGATTGGCCATTCTGAAGCTATGTGCATTCCTCAATGCAATCTCTCAGAAGGTAATCAATCCAGAAATCATACCAAGGTTACAGAATGATTTGGTGCAATGTCTTGTCAGTTTCGAGTTGGTGTTCCCACCATCCTTCTTCAACATCATGACGCACGTCCTAGTTCACCTTTGCGAAGAGATTAACGTTTTGGGTCCTGTATTTCTACACAATATGTTCCCTTTTGAAAGGTTCATGGGAGTCTTGAAGAAATATGTTCATAACCGTGCTAGGCCAGAAGGAAGCATCTCAAAGGGCCATGAAAACGAGGAGGTCATTGAGTTTTGTATTGACTTTATTCCTGACCTTAAGCCGATTGGTGTTCCTGAATCGCGGCATAAGGGTAGACTGGAAGGAAAAGGCACGCTAGGAGGGCATCAAATAATATGTATGGACGGGCATTCTCTCACTGAAGCACAATACACAGTTCTACAGAATTCCGCCTTGGTGGCTCCGTATATGGAGGAACACAAGAATTTTCTACAGTCCAAACACCCGGAGAATTCTGACGACTGGATTACACGTGAACAAACGAGGACTTTCGCCGGTTGGTTGCAGAAACGTGCCCTGAATGATGGTGATATTCAAAATGACCTGTACTCGCTGTCCTAGTTACCATCTTCGAATATAATGACTTTCAAAGGGTACCAGATAAATGGGAATACATTTTACACGATCGCCCAAGATAAGAAGAGCACCAACCAAAACAGTGGTGTCCGCTTCGATGCAACAACCAACACGGGAAAGGAAACATATTATGGTTACATAAAGGACATATGGGAACTTAACTATGGATCAGGTGATGTGAAGGTCCCTTTGTTTCGGTGCAAATGGGTCAATATGACACGAGGCGGGGTAACGGAAGACCCGCAGTACGGAATGACAACAGTGGATCTCAACAATCTTGCGTATGCAGACGAACCATTCGTCCTAGCCAATGATGTGGCGCAGGTTTTTTATGTGAAAGACATGTCCACCAGGCCGAGAAAAAGAAAAGATAAGGAAGCGAATGGATCATACAACGAGCCAAAGTGCCACATAGTTCTTTCAGGAAAAAGAAACATCGTGGGAGTGGATGACAAGACAGACATGTCAGAAGATTATGAAAAGTTTGATGAAATTTCTCCATTCACAGTGAATATTGACCCGAGCATCCAGTTAAATGATGAAGATTTTCCATGGCTACGGCGCAAAGGGACACACGAGAAGAAAAAGTTTCACACCCAAAGATCTGGGATGTGATCGGCTTCACTATCATCACTTTCTTCTGTGTTTCACACCCAGGAGGGAATGTCTGTAATAGTTAGGGTAGTTAATTATGTGTTTTGGCATTTGAAACGCGAAGAAATTTTATGTGCAAACAAATTCTTTTCATGCATTTACTGATTTTTTTCCAGCTAAATGACCCTGAAATTGAAAAGCATTTGAAATGAACTCAGAAAAGGTTGAAAGTTGGCATGGTATCATAATTTCATACAAATAGCATGTGCAAAAAAGTAGAGAGGGTTACGGCAAAAACTGGATACACTTCGTGTACAAAATGGACAATCTTTTTCGAAGTATCAGGGTTTCCGACGAAAACTGAAATGTTACAAAGGCATTTCATTTTTTAAATAACCTAAGCATTACCAAATTGAATATAATGATAAAACACACTAATATTAAACATAATAAAAAAGAATCACTGAAAAATCTTTTTTCAAAGTTAAGTTATTCACAAACTAGTGATTCACGCAAATTTCAAATAATTCAAAATTTAGACTATTCATATTTGAAAACTACCGGCACTAACAGATCAAAGTTTGTAAATTTTTGTACCTAAAGAAAAAATATTCACAAAGAAACTCTAAATACAGCAAAAAATAACTCAAAAATAAATAAAACAAAAAAAGCAAAAAAAAATTAAGAAAATAAGAAAGCCCGCCTACTGGGCCAAAGCAGCCTGCATACGACTAGAAACTCAACCTTTTGTTGGGCTAGGATGCAGGCCCGCAAAGGCCCAGTAGGCCCACATGGCCGCAATGAATTGGTAGGCCTAGTAGGCCTACGTAGGAGAGGAGCTCGAGAGAGCTACCGCACTGGGCTTATAAACCAGTGCGGTAGCCCTTCGACTAGCGAGGTGGGACTAAACTTGCCGCACCACACTGCGCCAGCGCACCCCTTTAGTACCGGGTCGTGGCACCAACTGGTACTAAAGGGGGGGGGGTCTTTAGTACCGGTTGGAGCCACCAACCGGTACTAAAGGGGGTGCGCTTCCCGCTGCTTGGCCTGGTGAAAACAGACCTTTAGTACCGGTTGGTGGCTCCAACCGGTACTAAAGGTCCATCCTATATATATACAACACTTAAAAAAATTCAGTTTCCCTCTGTTTCTTCCCTCTGTTTCCTCCCTCCGTCGCGCCGCCCTGCCCTGATCGACGCCGTCCCCGTCGACGTCGCCGCCCCCGCCCCTCGTCA
>NC_057795.1:700215341-700220763 GCF_018294505.1 Triticum aestivum | reverse complement strand
CTCCCCGTCGTTGCCGCCCCGTCGTCGCCTCGCCGGTGAGCTCGCCCCGGCTGCCATGTCCACACACACACACACACTACACACACACACACACTACACACACACATTATTAGTTTGTTTTGTTAAAAAAATTCTGTTTTTTAGTTATAGAAATGTTAGGAAATTATTCTATTTTTTAGTTATATAAATATTAGAAATGTTAGTTATATAGAAATGTTATAAATGTTTTCTGTTTTTAGTTATAGAAATATTTATAAAAATGTTAGCAATTTATCTATTTTTTAGTTATATAAATATTAGAAATGTTATAGAAATGTTAGTTATATAATCAGGAAATTTTAGAATTAGTTTTAGTTAGATGAATTAGATTAATGTCAAATTGTTAGAATTTGCATATATATAGAATTTTAGTTATCACAATCCAATCATTTAAAAAATGTTACTTTTTGCGGGCATATAGTATTTGTTCTCGACGATATGCCCGGCCCGCATCCTCGCCATCGACCCGTTCGCGACGACGTCATGCTTCAGAGGACCCATGTCCGGGACTGGGCTCCGCCGGGCTGGCACTGGGAGTTGCTACCTGGAGGGGCGCGCCGCTTGGTGAGGAACCCGACGTCGGGTCCCGTCGTCGACCCTGATCTTCTTTGGTGGCGTTCGCGTGGGCCACATTTGGTGCAGAGGAAGTCGGCCCCGCCGGAGGTGGTGCGTCGCCGTGTCAGGGAGGAAGATGAGCAGGTCCATCGGTACATGGCTGCTATGGACGACGTCAGGTTCTCCACTACTTGGCGGGTTCTTTGGGCAGATAACCAGAGATATGATCCTGTGATGGTTCCTTCTCTTTGGGTGTGCACCGCCCGCGCCCCAGGAACCGCGAGTGGCGCCCTAGATTCTTCTGTAGTACTCGATCTTTATTAGGTACCTAGCCAGTGATGTATTCGATATATGATATTCGAGACGATGTATTCGAGATTATATATATTAAGGCGATGATGTATTCGAGATTATATATTCGAGACAATGTATTCGAGATTCAGTTTTTTCTTATTGATTAATTGCAGCCATGCATTGTAATTTGAATACTAAATTGTTTTATATTTCTTCTGTATTAATTAGTAAAGTAAAAGCTATGGCGGACAATACCGGCAGAGAGAGAGAGGAGGAATTGTTCGACATCATACGCAGCCCTCAGAGGCTAGATGATCTGAATGATGACGGCTCCCAATATCTGAACAATACCGGAGAGGGTGACGGAAAGATATTTGATCTCGACGACCGAGCTGATGAAGTCATGAACTATGATTATGATGACACAGACAATGTTAGTGATGACACAGACAATGCTGATCTTCAAATAACAAAGACTTCCGGCGAGGTATATATTTATATAAGCATGCATCCTGGTGATCATCACATGTTTTTTTATTGAAGATATATTAACGAATCGATCTTTCTTCTTTCAGCCCTCCGGATCGAGCAAATCTGCTTCTACATACAGCAAGACAAAGCGAGGCCCGGGCAGATTGTTGAAGGATGGTGTAAAGTACCACATCGAATCCACCAAACTTAGTGGCTAACCCCTCACGCCTAAGAACGTTGATAATAAGTGGACTCGTTAGTGCGGAGTTCTTGTGAAGGACAAACTCGTGATCTCCATTCAAGAATGGAAAGAGCCAAAGACTAAACGTCTAGGTGTTACTTGGGTCGATGGCAGAGCCAAAGAAGACCTGGTGAAATCTCTGATGGAACATTTCACCCTACCAGATCATTTCACTAAAGCAGATGTGGAGAAAGTCAAGGCCGCTGCTCTTAAGAAGATGGCAAATGCATTCAACACCCACAAGAAAACTGTATGGGCCAACTACCTCGCTAATGAAAGGAAGACTCCAGATTTCAAGGGAACACTAGAGAAGCAAAGAGAACACTGGGACGATTTCGTGACCTTCAAGGATTCAGAATTATCTAAGGAATGGTCGATGAAAAACAAGGCAAATGCCGCAAGAAAGACGCAGTTCCATAGGCTGGGTCCAGGTGGCTACGCGGTGGGATTGCCTAAGTGGGATAAGTCTGAGCAAGAGATGGAGGGTGCAGGGGTCACTCCAATTACTAGGAGCTGGCCCCCCAGGTGCAGAACTTGGTTCTATGCGCATGGGGGGGCGTTGGACCCAAAGACAGGCCTGGTTTTGAAGAAGGCAAGTCTAAAAGGAGCCGAACAAAAGATACTTGACGCAATAGAAGAAGCTCGAGCGGGGGTGTTCACGCGCAACAGAGAGAACGACGAGCTTACGCGTGCCCTGGGAAATCCTGAACACCGGGAAGAACGCGAGGCATGGGTGTTATTCCCTGGTATGAGGGCTTTTCGGACTGGAATGACGACTACAGGTCCCGTGCAAGAAAGAAGATGGAGGAGGAGAAGAAGAGGAAGCTGGAGGAGGAGAAGAGGAAGCAGGACGCAGAACGTCTTCAAGGCCTAGAAGCAAGGCACGCGGACCTGGCACTAAAATTCAGCAGCAGCAGCAGATCGACTCACTTAGCCAGGAAAGGGGGTCTCAGCAGCGGCAACAACAAGCGGATGATCGTCCAGCATTGGATAGCACCGTTCCATCCATGCCGAGAAGCAGCGTTGGTTCTGCCCCGGGCGACACACTGCTGGATACATACCCTATGGATGACATCATAGAGAACACTAACTGTGAGCTACACTCCAAAATGAAGAACATATCCATGAAGGTGGCGGACGGCGTCGCTTTTCCAGTTACCCCCGAAGCAACCTACCATTGCATCCCGATTCCAGAGGGCTATGCTCGTGTCATGGTTGATGAAGTGGTGGACCCATATTCGGGGCTAACGCTTGACATTCCTGGAGGTGAAGACGAGCGCACACTAGGACAGGCCATGCATCGTATCATCCTATGGAGAAATGATTGCATCATCTTTCGAAGTCCACCGACACCGCGTCGTCTGCCGAGTCCTCGAAGTCCGCCACCGAGTCAACAGACTCCCGCTCCTCCAAGTCCACGAACGCGTGAGACGACTCCTCCTCGAAGTCCGCCACGACCTCCAAGTCCCCGAACGCGTGAGATGACTCCTCCGGTTTCAAGTCCGGCACAACGTCATGCCACTTCTCCGGTTTCAAGTCCGGCACCGTGTCAGGCCACACCTCCTGCTTCAAGTCCGGCACATCGTCAGCCCACTTCTCCTGGTCCAACTCCACGTCAGCCGTCTCCGCCGTCTCAGCAATCACAGAAGAGACATGCCACAGCTTTGGTGCGTAGCGGTACGAGTCGAGGTTGTTCAGGAAGTACAGGCGGAGACAAGCGATATAAATATGGTCCAAGCCTCACTCCTCTTCCTCAGAGGCCTTACAACATGACCGAGGAGCAAAACGCAGCCATAGTGCAGGCCCAAGTGGACGCCCATTTTGGACCGAAACTGGCACCGCCGCCAAAGGAGAAAGTGCCTGAGAAAACGATTGACCACTTCATTCATATGGCTAGAGCACCAGCTCCCAAGCCTGTTGACTCAGACTATCAGCGTCAAATCAGAAAGCTACATCGAGCACGGCTACGGAAGGAAGCGAGATCGAACTCGAGCCAACAAGCAGCTGGCAAAAAATGCGGGAAAACCGTTCCCCAGCTGGGAGAACAGGCGGCGCAAGAGATCCCCCCGCTTGTTGTGCCAACAACACATGAGAGGAGTATGCGCGCCAAATATTATTGCGGGCAAACCGTTAGCGTTCCCTAGCAGGGCGATGTGGTAATAACGGAGGAGCATATAATGCAGGCTGAAATGCTCAAGATCTCTGTTGGACAACTCCTCGAAATCGAGCCCATGTCTCCGCTTAAAGAATCGGAAATAAAATGGAAATATGCCTGGGGCCAACCTTTGGTCCATCCAGACAAGGTCAAGGACCTCCCAACGAGAATGTATGAATTGCATCAATGGTACATAAACATGACCAAGATTTCCAATCGAGTGTCCCTCATGGTGAATGTCAAGAAGCAGCATTATTACCATGAGAAAGCTCTGTCCATTGAGTATTCAGAACTATATCAGTTATTCAATCAAGACGCACTTGACAAGTCTATCGTCAGTTGCTATTGTCTGTAACTGATTTCTTTTTGTAATTTAAGTCTCAAGCTAATTATGTAGTGATAATTTTGATCAATCATTACATGTAATTATCCTCACTATATTCTTTTCTGTGGTATTATATGGAGGATGAAGATGTATGAAATGAAAAAATTTGGATGCTATGGCATTGGGTTCATTGACCCAAATACCATTAATGAGGACATATGGAAGTATCCATTTTATCAAGCAGGTGTAGAGGAAAGCATGGTAGAGTTCTTGAAGCGCCTCAATAGCAACGAAGATATACTACTTCCTTACAATTTCCCATGAGTCACATTGTTTTGTACTACAAATTCTGTTTTTGCTTACTATCTAGCTAGATATTAATAATTAAGTGTATACGGTTTACGGTAGTTGATTAATTTTATGCACATGCCCGCTTATTTAAGACATGCAAACGTGTGCGCATGCAGTTGGCACTGGGTCTTGATAGACATTAAAGTTGAGGAAGGAAAAGTTGAATTACTGGACTCGCTAACTAAAGAAGAAAGTGACTTCACCATCGTGAAGGGGATAGTCAATAGGTAATTTCAATCATTATTAACTATATATATCTCGGCCTATTATTAGTTCGTCATTTTCTGATATGAACTATTTAATAACCCCTTTATTAATTTTCTTTGCTGGCGGGCAGGGCATGGGCAAAGTTCATCGCGGTGACTCCAGGCGAATGGAAACAAAAGTTGTTTTGGCATCGACCAAAGGTAAGTAATTAAGTAGTACTAGCTAGCTACCATCTCTTTAATTCTTGTTTTAATATCATTAATTAATTATCATGCTTGATTAATTAATCATTATCTGATTCAATTCCATTCTCGTAAAGGCCCTGAAGCAGGCGTCGGGGAATAATTTGTCTGCATTCTACGTTTGCGAGAACATTCGCATGATGACGTCTGAAAGGAGCAAATCTGATAGACATGACTGGGTATGTTTGTCAGAACACTATTCACACCATTATCGATATCTAGTCACACAACTAACACATATGCATATTGATCTCCTTCTTAACAGTTCAGAGACGGGATAAGCTCCTACCATCGGACCGCATACTAGCACTTCAAGAGGAAATAGCCGGATTTTTGCTCGACTAGGTCATAAATCCCGAAGGAGAATACTATTACCCGCTACCGCCCCCATGAACCACTTGTCATCGTGCTCCGGAGGCACCAAGGCAACATATGTAGGAGAAATTGTATATGTATACATGTGTATGTGTGAATAATGGTGTTGGTATATATATATATATATATATATATATATATATATATATATATATATATATATATAT
>NC_057795.1:700198204-700214945 GCF_018294505.1 Triticum aestivum | reverse complement strand
TGACGGCGTCGAGCTCAGCCAAAGACGAAGGCCCACCTAGCGCGCCTGAGACTGAGGACGGGCTGCTATGAGCGGGAGCGGCTGCGAGAGGAGGCCCGGTTGCGTGAGCAAGTGATGGTGCGATGGCTTCACCAAATTGTTCACTCGACCCTATATATGCGGTTCTATACGTACAAGAAAATCTATTTATATATATGCATAACGTGTACAATTTGTAGTATCGTGAAATACCAGCAAACAAAAATAAGTAATGGAAAATAAAAAAAACACAAACATTTAGTACCGGTTGGTGTTACCAACCGGTACTAAAGCCCCTACGCGCACCCGGGCCTGGCTCGTGCCACGTGTTCGCACTTTAGCGCCGGTTCATGACAAACCGATACTAAGGAGGGGGGACCTTTAGTCCCCACTCTTTAGTGTCGGTTGTAGAACCGGCACTAAAGGCCGTTACGAACCGGCACTAAAGGCCGTTACGAACCGGCACTAAAGGCCGGTTCTGCACTAGTGTTCTTCTTCTATTCCAAGGTTTCTTCATACGCCACTTATCCAGATCTGGTTACTTCCGTTGCTTCTTCTATTCTTCTAGAGTCTCAAGTTTCTAGTATTTTCGTTTTTGTTCGTTCGTTGCTTCTTCTATTCTTCTAGAGTCTCAAGTTTCTAGTATTTTCGTTTTTGTTTGTTCGTTGCTTTGCGTGGCACGAAAGTGCAGGGATGCTATTCGGGTGCCAATCCCTGGTGAGACACCAGCAATCGTCCCCAACGGGGATCGATCCCGGGCGGGCTGCCAAGCCAAACTAGTGCTGAGCAACACTTGTCAAGATACCGTCACTTGGAAAGATGGCATCAATACTATACTAAACCTGGACACGTAGCGCCCTGGGGACACACGGTAGTTACTACTCCTAACCCGCCGACCACAAGGTGATGTGGTGCTTGAGTGAACAATTAGGTAGGGTCGAAGTGCACGGACTTCAGAACCATTGGTCCAAACGAGGATCTTTTTTTTTGTAGGTCATCTCTTGTTTTGCCCCTTGAGAAATGCTATTGTCTTGAACATGCATCAAGGGGTGGGTGTCTTGAACATGCATTCGTCGGTGGGGACCGAGATCGTGCACACGATCGAGTCGTAGGGGTGGGAAACTACGTCCACACAGGAGGCTACAACTAGAAGTAGTAACCTCAAACCAACCCGCAAAAGGAAGCTTCCCTAAAAAAAAACCCGCAAAAGGAAACTAGGATACCATGCGCATGCATCTATAAGAAGGTACTACGTTTTCTCTACGTAAGGAAGAAGCAAGAAGCAGGTAGCAGCTAGCATACCACACTCGATCGATCATACACATACACCATGCCGGCCGCGCAGCACATCGAACGAGACCAAGACCTCGCCATGAGCAGCGACGAGTTACTTCAAGCTCAGCTGGAGCTCTACCACCACGGCCTCGCCTTCGTCAAGTCACTGGCGCTCAAGGCCGCCACGGACCTGCGCATCCCCGACACCATCCACCGCCGCGGCGGCGCCGCCACCTTGTCCGAGCTGGCCTCCGACACCGGGATCCACCCCACGAAGCGCTCCAACCTCCGGCGGGTCATGCGGGTGCTCACCACCACCGGGGTATTCTCCATTGTCCAAGGCAAAGGCAGCAACGACCACGCCGGTGATGGCGCTGCGTATTACAAGCTCACGCGGGTCTCCCGGCTCCTTGTCGAGAGATCACCGCACAACCTGTCCCCGATGGTGGGCACCATCGTCAACACGTTATGCTGGACCTCTCTCCTCAAAATGCCAGAGTGGTTTACCCAAGGCCAAGAGGGAGAGTCGGCACAGTCGCACTCGCTCGTCCAGCTGGCCAACGGCTGCACGTTCTGGGACACCACCAAGGTCGATGGCGGCTTGTTCAACGACGGCATGGCCGCGGACAGCCGCATCGCCATGAAGGTCCTGTTGAAAGAGCACGGCGGAGCGTTCGGGGAAGTGAAAAGCTCGCTGGTGGACATCGGCGGCAACCATGGCGCTACCGCGTCGGCCGTGGCGAGAGCGTTCCCGCACCTCAAGTGCACCGTTCTGGACCTCGCACACGTTGTCGCCGCGGCTCCCGCCAGCGACATTTTGACCTTCGTCGCCGGAAATATGTTCGAGTATGTCCCACCTGCGGATGCTGTTCTACTCAAGGTAATTTTTTATTTTTATTTTTATTTTTGGATATGTTCTTCTTTTTTCTGCTGGTCTACTATATATGCTAATGGGATATAATAATATGTTTGGTTCCAGTGGATTTTGCATGACTGGAAACACGAAGATTGCGTCAAGATAATGCGCCGGTGCAAGGAAGCGATCCCAGCGAAAGAAGCCGGAGGAAAGGTGATAATTATCGATATGGTGGTGGGATATCCGGTGACTCAGCCCAACGATTCCATAGAGGCGCAGGTTTTGTTAGATATCTACATGATGGGCTCCGATGGAATGGAGCGAGAGGAAAACGTGTGGAGCTTGATTTTCTCCGAAGCCGGGTTCAGCGACTACAAGATCACTCCAACCAATGGGATTCGATCAATTATCGAAGTATACCCTTAAATGTTCTTATATACTTCCACTTCGGAGATACTATCTCCTTCCGTCCTTACGTGTTTATTAGTCTTGCACGTGTAATCAACTTGGTAAATTAGCAGCCAAGATACACGTGGAAGACTTATAAACTGGAAAGGAAGGAGTATTTATTCTGCTCGTCATTTGATTTGTAATAAATGTCACCTGTATTATTGCATTTAAGTTTTACTTTTTGTTTATAGATTTTTCAAATTTGCTTCTCTTTAGTTTATTTCATTTTTTCCGCCCATTGTACCGCACCTATGTAATCTACATAAATTGTTCTTTTCTTTACATACATTAACATTTCTTCTGCAGTTACCAAATATTTACACGTGTATTTGTTCTACTCCCGCTGATCCAAATTATTTGTCGTAGCTATAGAGTCTTTACTCTGCAAGTACATAGTCCGGTCTCAATGAGTTGTTAGCATGAAATAACTATCCCACTTGTCCAAAATGTTGTGAACACCACGGCTTTCTGATTGCATGATAAAATGTGATGACTATTCGGTGGATTTTTCAACGTGTTGGCCACGAATTAATACCCAGCTGATGTGGACAAGGACCCACCTTACAGCCCAATAAAAAAAATCACCTCTCTCACATCCCTTTGACCACCGCCCCTTCTCCGACGAAGTCTCTAGCGAACTCGTCGTTCGCCTCTCCAAACACGAGGACATGCAGCTTGGTTCTCAAGCAGCCTCGCTGACTCGGGCTCCCCAGTAGGCCGGCCACAGTGTGGCTCCGTGGCAGCTCATGCGCGTGTACAAGCGGACCCGTGTACAACCGGAGTAAATAAATATTTCGGTAATTTTGACCCCAATGATTTGTCTTGGCATCACAGTTACTGTTAAACTAACTTTTTTTTCACCCAACCCTCCAGTAGCCATCTCTGCATTCGATAACCAGCCCCACCAGTAGTCAATACCACGCGATTTCCTTCACCCAACCCACCAGTAGCCATCTCTGCATTCGATCCGAGCACGGGGCCCGCCATGTTGCACACCGCCCCAATTGCATTGGGATCCTCAGCCAGCCCCACCTCCTGGGACCCGTCCGGTATCCCATCCCCCGGCACGGAGCCTGCAGTCACGCCAGCTGGCGGGTTCAGCCTTTCCCGCACCGGGGATCCAGTCTCCCTAGATCCGCGAGAACCACCATGTCCATGTCATCATTCGCCCGTGGGGCACTGCGGGAATCACTCGGGCTGCGCGCGCCAACCACCACTTCGACCGCCCGATCCGATGACAAGCTCAGGCGCCGTCCCTGCCCCAACGGCACAATGACCATTTCCATTGGATGCTGCTCCGTCTCCTCCGTCCGGGGTCCCGCCGTCAAAGTGCGCCCGTCCGTCCCAGCCACTTGTCCGCGCCAGTCAGGTTCGAATTTGGCTCTAGAACCGTCCCGCTCCCCTCTCCATGTGCCTGCTGACCCAAAAGGCGGTCAAAAGCAGACACCCTGACGGCAACCCTATCCAGAAGGCGTTCTGGTGGCCCCACATGCAGAACGTTCGGGGCGGGGGCATGGGAGGTAGGCGCCAATCCAGCCCCTCGTTTGCCCTCCCTGCCGCGCCATGGCCGCCACCGCCACCGCCGGAAGCCTAGCCCTGCTCACCGCCGCGCACATCTCTGACACCGAACTGCCAAACTCGCCATTGTGGCCTCTGACCACCACCTCCATTATGGAAACCGTCTGGAGAGTCTAGCAAGCCACTCTGCCCATTGTCGGATGAACTTCCCACGAACCACGGCTCCCCTGCTTCACGGAAGTTCGCCACTGCGTCGATATGGATGAGGATCTTGTACTGCAACAATGGTGGTAGGATCTCCGAGCTTGGCTCCGAGATGGCCAGCCAGCGCAGCGAAGGTATCTCCTCCGGGTTTGCAGTCCATGCAGTGAGCCTGAACGCAGAAAGATCAGCTCTTGAACTTGACTCCGGCGCAACCGAGTCCACCTTGCACGCCGTCCCCAACAACTCCTCTGCCGTCTTCCGATCCCAAGCGTGTGGTGGTATCCCCTCCATGACAATCCAGACCTTGAAGCCCATGGTCGAGAAGACTGCCTGCGACTGCCGGTTCCATGGCCTGAAGAACAGCCTATCGCCCTCCCACTACACCGCCGGGTACGACGCCACCCTGTTCGGAAGCTCAGCCGACGCAAAAACGACCAGAAAATCCTCCGACCGGTAAGAGTGCACCGAGACATGATCCGCCGAGATGTCGAGCCACCCCGCCAAGATCTCCAGCACCCGCTGCGGCGAGAGGCGTCTCCGGGCACCACCCATGTAGGCGACCATGGCGAAGCGTAGCCGGCGCTCCAAGTCCTCCATGGACTGCGAGCGCCGCACCACACAAAGCTCATACGCACCTTCCCCCGCATCCAGCGCGACCTAGAGCCGCGGGGGTGCAAGACGCGGCCAGGCCGCCTCGGCGGCAGCACAAAGCGAGGGGGGGTGCAGCGGCGGAGGCGGTGGGGGTGGGAAGGCCGCATGAGGCGTCGTGCGGTCTGGACTGACCCGGGGAGACGAGTGGCGTGCCACCTTGGCGATCGCCTCGCGTCGGAGCTCATCAGCCGAAGAGGGGCTCCGCGGCCTCTTGCAATCGCGGGAGCCATGACCCGGCCAACCGCACCTGATATAGACATCCTAGTTGGTGCAGTCCCACCGGAAGTGGCCCTTCTCGAGGCACCTGAAGCACTTGTCTCGCATCTCCGGGATCATCTCCGCCGGCGGCGGCGAAGGCACGTGCCGCCCAGCCACAACATCTCCGCCCTGGCCGCCCTGTCCATGACGGAGGCGCCAGAGCTCCTTCTTGGTGGGAGAAGGCCGCTCCCAGCCCGCAGCAGGAGCCTCCAGGCGAGGCGCGGAGTCCACCGCCGGCTGCGGGTCCGACTCAGCCAAGCCCTCCAAAAGCCCCAGCCCAGAGACCACCGGCCTCTCCCCCGCCGGCCTGACCTGGGAGGAGACGAATCTGGGGCTGGCAGCCCTGGTCGCGCGAGGAAGCAGCGGGGGGCGGGGGAACAGATCTGGGTGGCCGGGACGGCCTTAGTGGCACGGCCGGGAGCCTGGGTGGCTGGGATGGCCGGAGTGGCACGGCCCGGGGGCGCAGAGGCGCGGTGGACGCCAGCGCCGGAGCAGCGCATGGCGGGGAAGGGGGAAGGCTCTCGCTCTCGCTGGCTGCAATGTAACACCTACTGCCAGTTAAGTGTTACTATTAAACTAACTAATTGTATAATTAACTCGGTTGCTTAGCTCTTTCCGTCAGATCGGTCTATTATTGCAATAATTGCCTAGAGAATGAAGCTTAACATGGGATTAGAGCCAGAGTCTTGATGGTTTTCACAATTTATTCCTTTCTTATCTATCTACGTTAAACTATACAAGTTGGACCGAATAAATAAAGCAACTAAAACTTAATTCCTATAGTGGAAAATCAGTATCGTTGGTTTACTATTGAAACACACCCTCTCATAATACTAATTTTACACTAACATTTTATATATATTTAAAATAAATCTTTGTAATAAAATAGTAAAAAATTTATCTTTTGGTACGGAGGTAGACAGGGCACCGTGTTCCACGAGGGCCCGTATCGTTTTTTTTTCGTGGAACACGCGGTCTGCTCCTCGTGACCCACAGGACGCTACAGTAGTAAGATAGGTCGTAATGGAGAGTATCATATACTAGTATCATGCATATGATACTCGTGTATGATACTATTTCCGTAATGCATAGTATCGTAACCTAGTATCTTAGTTTGCCTCATTAATTGACATGCATGACACAAAGTAGTACTATATTTAATATGATACGGTATCATAATATGATACCACATCCTTTCTTTTCTCATTTAATTCTCTGCCACATGATCCAAAAGGTCTATTTGACATGCATAATACCGCTTATGATACTTTTATTACGACTATCCTAAACTGCACCGTGCACAGAGAGAGAAAGGAAGTAAAGGATCATTATTATTATTCATGCCAGCATAGCCAACCACTACGGCGCACGCAAAGTTTGACCAGTCGGATTGGATTGGTAGGCACTGTATCAAGCATGCAAAGACCATAGGATTGGATTGGATTGGATTGGATTGGATTGAATTGGATTATTATTATCGAGATGCATGCAGACAGTAGGCTCAAAAACCTCCACAGCCCACATGCAGCAGCACCAAGCATGCAAAGACCATACTACTAGCGCTGTTTTAGCATATTATTATTCCTTACGTGTGCGTATTTGTGAACGTATGTGTTGTAGTATTGGGTTTCGCAAAAGTAGTCCTTACGAGAAGAAACCAAAAGTAGTCTATAGTCGGCAAATAGATCTGGCCACGGTGCATTTGTTTTTTTTTTTTTTGAGAATTTTTTCATTCAAATCACGAAACAGTACAAAGTAGTTGATCCTTACAAGCACACTGAAACGTAAACACAAAGGATGATGAACAATTAGAGTACCCTAAGCCAAACGTAACACAAGAAGAGCTGTGGAGCCTTTTGACATCATCCCTGAATCTTGAGAGAAGACCCCTCAAGCAGAAGGATCCGCAACCAGGCGCAAGCAGGTCATCATCTCCGACCACGGTACAATTGCCGCCATGCTACTTTCTCCTTTCTTGACACCAGCGCTGAGAGGGCATGGGCATCAATCCAACACACCTGCAACGGCCGTCGCCAGCTTTGGCTTTGAGTACCGCGAAAAATGTCCCTTCCTGATGGAAGAGAATTCGAGTCATCCGACCGGTCCAGCACCGCGGCCGGGCCATCCACCCGGGCAAAGCAGAATCTCCCTCCAGCATCAGCGCAGAGGAAGGAGAAGAACAGCCGCAACAAATCATACCGACAAGGAAGAAGAAGGGTCTTCGTCTCTGTTGAAGGGAGAGAGAGGGTTGGTGGAATAGTTCAATGTATTGCTTGAGCCTCGTGGGCATATATATAGGAGTAGATGATCTACTTGGAGTACAAGGCAATCCAGAATATTTCCTAGTCTAACCTATGTTTCCTAATACAATCAGGTTACTCAACATCCCCCTGCAGTCACAACGGTAGCGACGCAGACGGTGAGACTGGAGAAGAATCCAAAGCCAAGCCGACGGACACCCCCTCCCCCACAGTCGTAACGGTCGACGCATCACGGAGTCTTGGCTGGAGTGGAAACCAACGAGGTTGCTCAAGCAGGCGGTAGCCCTTTGTGCCGTTTGTCGATGTAGCCAAGAGCGTGGGTGGTGGAGCCATGGTCGAGGTAGCTGTTCGGAGAATGCCGTGGTCGATGTCGAGTCGGCGTGCATCGACCAGGCTTGCCAGGCCCGGTGTCGAGGAAGTCGCCGTGGAGCCGCGGGCGCAAGAGGGCGCCGAGTTAGTCATGGGCGCAGTGGTGACGAGGTAGTGGTGCGCCGGAAGGATGATGGTGTTGACGATGCGTCGCGGCGGGTTTGCCAAGCCCGGGGACACATCATGGATGAAGGCACGCACCGGTGTTGCCAGCACCGGTGTTGCCAGCACCGGGCATGCGTAGACGGACGAAGACGAAGTTGACGAAGCGCCGACCAGGCTTGCCAGGCCCGGGGACACGTCGTGGATGAAGGCACGCATCGGTGTTGCCAGCACCGGGCATGCGTAGACGAGGGACCTGCACGAGCTGTATGCCATGTCGGAGAAGTCGGAGGGCCAGCAGAGAAAAACTCGACGATGATTGCGGTGCCCATCGGCGCGGGGCCGATGTCACCAACGGTGGTCGAAGTAGACAAAGTGCTCGGGTTAGATGACGGTGACGCTGGCGACGGGCTGGTGCTTGGACGAAGACCGAAGGGGGTGGACGGGCGGCGCGGCGGCTACGAAGGTAGCGGCGGCGGAGGCCTGACGGCGGCGGCGGCCTAACGGCAGCGGCGACAGCTAGGTTAGGAGTGCGGCGGCGGTGCTCGAAGTAGGCGAAGAACCCTGACAGCGTGACGAAGACCGGCGCGGACGGTGGCGTTTCCGCGCCAAGGGAGACGGCGTGGCGCATACCATAGGAGGTCGACGCGCGGTGACGACAGAGTGGATCGCGGGCCGCGGCGCTACAACCCGAAGGGGTGACGTAGCGGCGGCAGGAGGGTCGGGGCGACAGTGGGAAGACCTCGGGGCGGCAGCGGGGACCGCGGTCCGCAATGTTGCGGCCCGAAGGGGCGACGCAATGGCGGTTCGCGAGTCGGTGCAGCCGCGGGGATGGCCTCGGGGCGGTGGTGGGGACCGCGTATCGCGACACTACAGCCCGAAGAGGCGACGCAGCGGTGATGCATGGGTCGATGCAGCCGCGAGGAGAACCACGGGGCGGCGGCGTTGCGGCCTGACAGGGCGACACGGTGGCAGCCCAATGCTCGATCGGTAGAGAGGCGCGCTGAACTCGGGGACGATCTTCACGGGACCTGCGGAGGCGCGCGTAACCGACGGGCCAGGTCGGTTGCGCGGCGTAGATGAGGCGGATCGCCGCGGCGAGCGGGTGATCAAGCCGATCGCACGCGAGGTCGGGACGCCGCTCGGTGGAGGTGTGGTGGCGGCGGAGTCCGAGATGAAGTCGGCGACGACAGCCGGCGTGAGACGTCGTGCGGACGAACTTGTCAGCAACGGCACCCGGGCTGCCAAAGCAACATGGGCGCCCGGGCAGTGAGGCCCGAGCGACCAACGGAGCAGCGGCGCCCGAGTTGAGGCAGCCGACAAGCCTGACGCAGCCGTCCCGACGTAACCGAGGACGAGGCCGGCGAGGTAGACCATCGGGCCGCCGTGAAGACGCGGCGGAGGCGGGTGATCTAGATCGATGGGGGGCCGGCACGCGAGCGACGATTATGATTGGCCATCACATGGCGCGTGGCCGCTGGGTCGGGGCGATGCAGGTGTCCCGGTCGGAGCAGGGCGGTGACGGGCGGACCGACGCGCGGACGACGGCTGGCCCTGACGGGCCGCCTCGACACGCGTGGCTGCCGGGTCGGAGGAGAGGCCGGCTGGTAGCGTCGGGGTCAAAGTAGAGGCGCTCGGTGTCGACGGCGGCGGCGAGCGACGCAAACCGATCAAGCATAGATCAGAAAACCAAAAAGAAAAACGCCGATCAAAACGACCGGCGAGAGAGCGAAAAAATCTGGAGCAAGGGCTCAGGGAAAACACTCTCTAGGGCAGCCGGTCAACACGACCGGTGGACGAACCCTAGGTACGGGCGGCGCAGCCCCCAGCGGCGGTCATGGAGGCTGACAGCCCCGGGGGCGGCGCGCAGGTGCGGAAGCAGCGGTGGCTAGGGTTTAGGATCGACTTGCAATAGATACCATGTTGAAGGGAGAGAGAGGGTTGGTGGAATAGTTCAATGTATTGCTTGAGCCTCGTGGGCACATATATAGGAGTACATGATCTACTTGGAGTACAAGGAAAGCAAGAATATTTCCTAGTCTAACCTATGTTTCCAAATACAATCACGTTACTCAACAGTCTCCCTGCATCCAACGCCCATCTGAGGACCCAAACGGCCAGTGCTGATGAACCTCCAGTCACTATAGCCCGCGACCTCAACGAGATCCGGGGATCCCCACCCTGCTGGCTCCTAGACGAAGGCAAAAGCCTCATCTAGCCGCGAACGGAGCCTGGAAAAACTTATTCCGACGCGACGCGATCACGCTAACTGATACATTGACGGTGTGGCCGGGACTAGACCAACAACGGCACGTGCCTATAATTCGGGCCTACTACCAAGGGAGAGGGACCTGTCGACCTGTTCGTTCCAGAGGGTCCGCAACCAGCCAGCTCTCAACGGTAGGAGTACGTACGCGGTAAAGCCGTAGTATCCGACAAGAGGATCATACTGACACGCCAATGATATGAGCTCACGCCAATGATATGAGCTACCCCGGTCGTGGGGCCGATTTTCGTGTTTTGACCCTTTTGTCAAACAAAATCGGGATTTGACCCCACTTTGAAAAAAAATCGACATTTGACCCTTTTTGCTACCGCCAGGACGCCCGACGGTAGGATTACCTAGGCTACCGCCAGACACTGCGGCGGTAGGGAACTTATCCACGTCAGCAACGTTAACGGCCTCCGTCCCACCCTACCGCCGCCGGTCATGGCGGTAGCCTGTCTGATCCTACCGCCGGGATACCTGGCGGTAGTGTGCGGGCAGTTATAAGCCGTCGGCCGCCCCACCCCTCCCCTTCTCCCCCAACCACCCGCCCAAGAACAGAGGAGTTCTTCCTCCTCTCGCCCCTCTCTCTTCTCCTCCACTCCCCCCCTCAGATCTTCATCGTTTCTTCATCATTTTTGCGGATCGAGATGGCCCCGAAGAAACAAAAGTAAGCTCCTTCAATCCCTCCAATTAGTTTTAGTCAAATAGCTTCCGATTCGTTGCATTATTTGATTCAAATCACCCCCCTTCTTGAACTAGATTTAAATATTTTGAACCCTAGGATTGATTTAGGTTGATTATCGATGTTATAATGTGTTAGATACGAACTCTAGTCACTAGTTGGTATGATTATGTGAAGATGAACCCTAGTTCATATTATTTTTGGAGGAATTTTTTTATATGATGCATGTTGGAGGAATATATTGTGATATGATGATGCATGTTGATATGCTATGATGCAAGTAGTGGATATAGTTGGAGAACAAATGTTGAACCCTCAAGATGAACCTAGTTCATAATTTTTTGTGTTAATTTTTTTATATATGATGAATATTGGAAATATTTGTTTTGATATAGGATGCATGTGGATCTTATATGATGCAAGTAGTGGATTTTGTTGAAGTAAACATGGTTAATCCCTCAAGATGAACCCTAGTTCATGGTTTTTGTTTTTGATATATGTATTTTATTTAGTTCATGTTCATAATAATCTAGATATATGATTATTCAAAGATTGAACTCATAGGTTTTTTTGGATGTGATGAACCTTTGTTATGCATCGATATCTTTTGATATGCTTATGCAATTCTTTTGATATGCTTATGCAATTCTTTGATATGTATTGTATTGTATTTAGGATGTGTGATTGTAGTTGTAGTTCTTAGTTCTTAGTTCTTAGTTTTTTAGTAAGCATGTGAATATGATGCAAGTACTGGATTTGGTTGGAGTAAATATGATATGATACGATTTTGCATTTGACACATCTTGATATATATATTTTATTTATTTCATCCATATGTTTAGGTCTGCAACAGTTGCGCAACCATCGCCCCTTCATCTCCAACACGACCTGTCCGGCTTGCCACTTCCGTACGTGTACGAGGCCTGCCCCAAGCTTTTGCTGCCGGTGACCGCTTTTTCAGACGAGTTCCTACAGGAGACGAGGGCAGTGCGGTGGCACGAGAGGGCGGAACGGATCTACGATGATCAAAAGTGTTGGGCAGAACGTGCGAAGGAGTGGAAGAGAGTGATTGCAGAGATGGAGGGAGATCCAACTATCTCCTGAGAACGCCGGGAATGGGACATTGAAGCTACCAAGCAGCGCTCCAACCGGGATACTACTAGGAAAAGGGTTATAGATGAAATGGCCACTAATGGCGCACCTGTCATGTGGTGCGCCACTACTATATAGCAGTGGCGCATCATGTGCAGGTGCGCCATTAGTGTGGAAGACACTAAAGGTGCGCCACTAGTAATTTTTTTCTTATTTTTCCAAACATACTAATGGCGCATCATGGCAAGGTGCACCATTACTAGTGCTAACTAGTAATGGCGCACCGGCCACATAGTGCGCCACTACTGTTGTTTTTTTATTCTTTTTTTTTGCAAAACTACTAATGACGCACCCTAGCCTAGTGCGACATTACTAGTTTGAACTAGTAATGGCGCACTGTGCCATGATGCGCCATTAGAATATATACTTTATTTCTTATTTTTTTGCAAAACTTCTAATGGTGCACCAGCAGCAGGTGCGTCATTAGTAACCAGGGTTACTAATGGTGCATTTGCAGGTGGGGCGCCATTAGTAACCTGGGACCAACAAGATATTTTGGACAGCCCACCTACCCACTCACTTTCCCTACTTCATTCTCTCCACCTCCTCCTCCAAGCTTGTTTCGGCTGCCTCCTCCTCCTGACCTCATTTGCACCATAGATTCATCCAAATTAAGTGGTTAAATTACTTTTTTTTGATAGGTAAGTAGGGGGGAAGATATCTTTATGTTGTTCTCCCTCTCCAACAACATGCACATGCACTTTTTGTGGCCTAGCTAGATCTATGTAGGTTCGTGGTGTTGCATATGTTTGTGGTGTTGCATATTTGTTTGTGTTTGCAGGTACCGGTATTTGAAATGCGATAGTTGCCAATATTTTGCCGGAATGTTGATTCATTTCCGTTTCGGTGAGAATTTTGGCACTATGCATTCTTTTTGGTCCTATTTTTAGGGAAAGTCATGCCAAATTTTTTCTTGGTTCTAAAATATCGTTTTGCTCTACCCCGCAGGGGACCATGGTCCGCACGATGACCAAAGGCCTCGTGAATAGGTTTTTGAGCTCCGCGAAGGCCGAGATGCTTGAAAAGAACGAGACGGAGATAAGATGTCCGTGTCGAAGATGCAAGCTGAAGAGCCTTATTGCGGACCCGGATTCCGGGCAGGTGCGGGACCAACTGCTCTTGCATGGTTTCATGGATGGCTATCAGTGGCAAGGTATGAAGATGTCTATGAAGTCGTCCATGGGGGCCGGGCAAGAAGTGAGGAAGGGCAACAAGACAACCACCACGGCTCGGGCGGGCGAGAAGACGAAGAATCTCCAGGACATGATCACGACGGTGATGCTGTACATAGTCATCATGTAGAAGATGCAGGACATGATGATGAGGAAGATGCCGGAGCAGACGAAGGGCATGATCACGAAGATGAAAATGTCGGCAGAGCAGGTGACGATGGACCATCGATGGGCTGGGTGCAGGACCCTCATGTTCAAGAGCTGCTTCTGAAGCAGACGGATAACGCAAGAGCTGCCACCCGAGAGAAAGCCAAGCTGGGTCAACTAGAGATAGACGCGGTTACTCCATTGTATGAAGGATGCACGCCCGAGGATACCCGCCTGAAAGTAACGCTCATGGCTCTAGAGATGAAGGTAAAACATAAAATGACTGACGCATGCTTCGACGAGAACATGTCATTTTTGGCGTGAACGTCTTCCCAAGGGGAACAAGTGCCCGACCAGTTTTGAGGAGGCGAAGAAAATCGTGTGTCCTCTGAATTTACCGCACGTGAAATACCATGTGTGCATGAACAATTGCATCATTTATCGGGACGAGCACGCGGAGTCTACCATATGTCCGGTGTGCGGCGTCACTCGATACAAGAAGAGGAAGAAAGCTCCTCGAAAAGTGGTGTGCTACTTTCCGATCACTCCTCGTCTGCAGCGGTATTTTGCGGACCCTAAGGTAGCAAAGCTCCTGCGTTGGCACGCGGATAGGGAGGAGAAGAAGCGAGAAGATGACGCAAATGATCTGGAGATAAATAAAAAAGACAAGATGCTGAGTCACCCTAGGGACGGGAGCTAGTGGCAAGCGTTGAACTTCGAACACCCAGAATTTGGGACGGATCCAAGGAACATCATGCTGGGCGCGAGCATCGATGGAGTCAATCCGTTTGGCAGCCAGAGAAGCACACATAGCACCTGGCATGTGTTTGTGTGGATGTACAACCTTCCCCATGGTTGTGCATGAAGAGGAAGTACATTCACATGAGTATGCTAATTGAAGGGCCGCAACAACCAGGGAACGACATCAATCTGTATCTAGGGCTGCTGAAAGAGGAGCTAGACACGCTGTGGAAAACGCCAGCCAATATGTGGGACGCCGCAGAGAAAGAATATTTCCCTATGAGAGCCGCACCGCTCACGACGGTGCACGACTATCTTGGTTACGGATATGTCGCGGGGCAGGTGGTCCACGGATTTTCTGGATGCGTTAGGTGCTTGGGACACAACGTATCGCCAACTAGATAGAGATCCCGAGTCTTCGAAAACCGTGTTCATGGGACATCGAAGGTGGCTTCGTGACGATGACCCGTGGAGGAAACACAAGGATTTGTTTGATGGTGAAACCGAACCCCGAAGACGCCCGCGTACGAGGCGCGGCGAGGAAATAGACGAGTTGTTGAAAAATTGGAAAGATTGCCCACTGCTGGGAGAGAAGCAAAAGGCGCCAGAGCCGGTAAAGAAGCGAAAGGCACCAGAGCCGCTGCTGAAGGTATGAAAAACGAGGTCTGTTTTCTGGGACTTGCCGTACTGGAAGATCCACTGTGTGCCTCACAGCCTTGATGTCACGCATATCACAAAGAATGTGTGCGAGAGTCTGCTTGGTACCCTACTCAACATGCCAGAGAGGACCAAAGATGGGCCAAAAGCAAGGGTAGACTTGAAATCAATGGGCATCAGGGAGGAGCTTCACGCTAATGATGATGATGATGAGGCGAAGCAGGACACGGAAAGTCGTCGCAAAGGCAAAAAGGCCAAGAAGAGCGGAAATGACTACCCTCCCGCGTGCTTCACTCTCAGTCAAGAGGAGATCGATCAGTTTTTCACCTGCCTCATAGGAGTAAAACTTCCTTATGATTACGCGGGGAAGATAAGCAGATGCCTAGACCCAGCGAAGGAGAAGTTCAGCGAGATGAAGTCTCACGACTGTCACGTGCTGATGACGCAGATACTTCCAGTTGCAATCCGTGGGATCATGGACGCGCACGTCCGTGAAATGCTATTTGGCCTATGCAACTTTTTTGACGTCATCTCCCGGAAGTCGGTTGGCGTGAGGCAACTCAGAAGGCTACAGGAAGAGATCGTGGTGATACTATGCGAGCTTGAGATGTACTTCCCGCCCGAATTGTTCGACGTTATGGTGCATCTGCTGGTCCATATCATGGAGGATATCATCCAACTCGGGCCAACATTCCTGCACAGCATGATGCCGTTCGAAAGGATGAATGTGTCATCAAAGGATACGTTCGCAACATGTCACGTCCAGAGGGAAGCATAGCCAGGGGCTTTCTGATCGAAGAGTGCATCTCCTACTGCACGAATTATCTAGGCATCGAGGACCCCGTTGGTCTGCCCGTCAACAGGCACCTCGGCAGGCTCGCTGGATGGGGTCACCGTGAGGGTCGCCGCGAAATGCATGTCGACTTTGAGGGTCGACTCGCCGACTTTGAAAGAGCAAACCTAGTCGCGCTACAACACATAGACGTGGTCGATCCTTGGGTGGTAGAGCACAAAACCTTTATTGAGAAGACGTACAATGACCGAGGCCAACAGAGGACAGACGGAGATATAATCAAAGCAGAAGCTTCTGTTGTACCCTTTACATGAGGATTCTTCCGCGGAAGAACAACTCATGTTCGCCTTGTCACAGGGCGCCGAGCACAACCTGATGACCTATGAGGCGTACGATATCAACGGCTACACATTCTACACCAAGGACAAGGACATGAAGAGCGATGGTTATTAGAACTCCGGGGTAACGATGGAATACTACACCAGTAATGACAAGGACAGATACTACGGAAGGATCTAGGAGATGTGGGAGCTGAGCTACTCTGGAGAGAAGGTCCCGATGTTCCATGTCATATGGGCCAAGAGCATCATAAAATAAAACCGGTATTTCACCACCATGGTTATACCCGAAGCCAAATCCAAGACCGCAGGCACAAACATCACCGCAAAAAATGAGCCATGGGTACTGGCTTCCCAAGTGGACCAATGCTTCTTCATTACCGACCCGCCAAAGCCCACTCGTGTTGTCGTGGGAAGAGGCAAAAGGAAGATCGTCGGAATGGATGGAGTCGCCAATGAGCAAGACTTCGACAAGTACGGCGACCTGAAGATGGAACATGAGGACGACGATGAAGTATCAGCATACACCACAAGAAGAAGCAGGACCACCCTACCTAAAGGACGTCCGTTCAAGAGAAGAACTCCATTTACGAAAAATAAGGGCAAGAAGATTGTGAATAGATAGCTAGCTAAGATCGATTGTATTTAAATTGTAGCCTTCATTTCTCGATTGTATTTCATGGGCACTTTTTGAACTCATGAATGTTTTTAAATTTCATGGACACTCGATCTCGATCCCCCTCCATCTCGATCGCTATCCCACCTCGCCAGATCCGGCCCCCTTCACCGCCGAGCACCCCCCGCACCATCTCCCCCGCTCCACCGGCC
>NC_057795.1:700189522-700197599 GCF_018294505.1 Triticum aestivum | reverse complement strand
TTTTTATGATATTTTTTCATATTCATAAATATTTTCAAATAACAAATTTGATGATATTTTTAAAAAATATATTACTGTTTTTATTAAAAAATATTACTGTTATGATTTGAACAAGTTTGAACATATTTAAGCACAAATAAATATCAAACATCATTTTAAATGCATAAAAGCAAAAATTGGGGAGCGTGGGAATCGAACCCAGGACCTCCTAGTGTGTGTGCTGCGTGCTAACCAGTCGGGCTAGTGGGCGTGTTCTGACGGAGATAGTGTTAGGTGGAATATAACCTGACCAGTCAGGCTAATTAAAACAAAATTCTAATGGCGCACCAGGGGGATGTGCGCCATTAGAATCGTCGTACTTATGGCACACTAGGGGGAGGTGCGCCATTAGAATCCTCCCCCCACTCCACCTATTCTCCTCGCACTATGGCCTCCCTCCCTCCCTCGCCAGATCCCCCACTCAACAACCGTACGCCGCCACCCCCTTGCTCCGCCCCCTTCGTCCGCTGCTGTGGTCTTGCCCCGCCCCGACGCCGCTGCCCCGACCCCCGCGGTACTCCACCCCCGCCACCGCCGCCCCCGCGCCCCCGCACCCCCGCCGCCTCCCCCGCTCCGATGACCGCCGCTCCCGCTCGGGCGAGCAGGGCCAGCGCTAGGGTTCCAGGGCCGTCGCCGGATCAACGCCCCGCCTCCACAAGGAGAGGAGGAGCCCCGCCACTGCTACCGAGGGGAAGAGGCCACCGCCCCCACTGAGGGGAGGAGCCCCGCCGCCACCGAGAGGAGGAACCTCGCCGCCAGGTCTTCAACGCCCCACCGCCGCCAGGTAACCCTCCTCCCTCTGCCTCTCTTCTCCTCAATTCATCCTCCGCTAGCTAAGATTGAGAAATTGAAAGGAAGAACTTGCCAGCTTGCAGTCTTTAATCTGGCCATGGTGATTCTAGTCAAGGACAGTGATGCTTCTGGTTTCCATCCGGAAAAAAACTGAAAAAGCCTAGACATGTAGATGTGTGATACATCATACTCATGCATTCAGTAGAAATATAATACTGTATTGTTTTCACACACACCAAAATCATATTTAAGCACTATAACTGAACATGACTTTGGTTGTTAGTTGTGGATCAGATAGTTTTAAGTGACTAAGTTAAACTGCACTTCAAATATGATGTTCATTGACTTGATGCAAAGATTCTTTGAAAGAACACACCTTGCTGTTTGTTGCCACATTGTCCGATCCTCCCCCATATGATCTCCACGAAAATATGCGGATACTTCTAGCAATTTATCAATTTGATCCTAAGTTACATAGGTTTAGTAACTAAGTAACATGTATAGATGATATCATTAGAAAAGAAAAAAGTCCCGCAGAGATAAATGTAAGGCATCTGGGCATTTACTTAAAATAAGAGTAGAGATGGGAGATGGGGCAAATGAAACATAGCATCAGCATGTTATGCTTTATAAGCAGTACATAGATGTCCTTGAGAGGGATGTAGTGGTAGTAAAGTTGGAGGAGGTTAGTAGATGGTGCAGTAAAATTAAATTAACACGAAGGGAAGAAAGAAAGAAAGAGGGTTTCTTGTGTTGCAGTACAAAAGAAGACTTGTTCCTTCCTTGCTCTTGTAGTTTCTTTTATTATTAACAACAAAGAAAGAAAAAAGAAGAATGGTTATGTTTCTTCCTTGGTCTGTGTCTGTGTGTTGAGTAGGAGGTGTTTGTGGATGTCGGGTTGGTTCAATCTCTTGAAGGTGCTCGTAATGTGTTGTTAGGGTTTGTGTTTCTTGAAAGAAAAAAAATTATCCCTTCATTCCAATAATATAAATGCTCTTATATTAGTACTATTATGGGAGTGTGGGAGTATATGTGAGCAACATTGACTGATTGATTCAGGCTCGAGTCAGTGTGGATTCATATATAGCACAATGCAAATAAGCACGACTAATTGCAGAGATGAGTATGCAAACATGTGTACCTCTAGTTCAGGATCAAGTTCACATATATATATGCATACCTCTAGCACTTGCATAACTGTCTGTGTTTGTATGTCAAGCTGTATGCATTTTTTAAGCTTATTTTACTATTCTGCTAGGTGCTTATTCAGCAGTATTTTATTTTGAACCATATTTGCCTTGTGATGCAGTGCAGCTAAAGAAAGGGATAGAGAGAAAATAATGTAAGGGCCCTAACCTAAAGCAATATAATGGTCACTAGCTAATATGAACATGCTTTAGTATTACCTACCTGTATGTACTGTATGTGTTATTTTAATTTGATGGCTACTGTGTAATGTTCCTTTATTTTGTTTCTAATTTCTGGAGAGGAGAAATGTTGGTCATGGTGTTGTATAATTACTAGAGTAGATGTTAAACTGTTGCCGAATCTGATACATTGTTGAACATTTTATTACTTGTTGCATTGGAGGTTCATCTTGTCTTGAAGCAAACAAATCAGCATTGGAGGCTCATCTTTGAGACTCATCTTTATTACATATCAGAACTTGCAAACAAATCTGTGAAAGACTTGTAAAGTTGCTGGGTTTTATCTCCGACCATTGTGTTGTGATGAATTTGCAGGTACCCCGAGAGGCCCTTGAGTTTTCCGGAATGTCGATTAACTTCCGTTCCGGCAAATTCGGGTACTCCATATGTCCTACTTTCAGCAAAGGTCATGCTGAAATTTTCCGTGAAGTTTAGCATGACTTTGCTAAAAATAGGACATATGGGGTACTTGCGACTAATGCATGGGCCGTGGTATCTTAGTACTTAGTTAAGTAGGATCAACTGCCCCGCCATTCTTGCTGCATTAAATCATAGGTGGCAACAGAGCCATGTGATTAGGCCCAACTTAGAATTCTCCTTAGCATCGATAAACCCTAGATGATAAACCCAACATAGGTGGCAATAGAGCCAAGTGATTAGTGCCAAGTGATTAGGCCCAACCTAGGGTGCCTCGGCATCGATAAACCCTAAATGATGAAAACTTAACTTAGCATTTAGGGTGCCTCGGCGTCGACAAACCCTAAATGATGAAACCTTGGCTTCTATAGGGTGCCCCGGTGTCGATGAGAACCTAAATGATGTACGCTTAGGCTTTTAGGGTGCCTCGGCGTTGACAAAACCTAAATGATAAAACTTAGCTTTTCGGATGCCTCAGTGTCGACAAACCCTAAATGATGAGACCATGATCTTGTTCCTTGACAATAACCAACTTTTTGACCAAACTTTTTTCCTATTTAGCGAAACATGGCCAACAATGATGAGGCCGGCGGTTCGGGCGGCAAGCAATTCTGGGAGCTGTCCTAGGAGATGGAGGAACAACCTCACCGCTATGAGGACGCCATGGAAGACACCGATCCTGACTACACAACCCCTAGTGGCGTCGGGGATGACACCACTGATGGTGCCGCCGAGGATGCCACCACTGATGATGGCAGCGCACGCACAGATGGCAGCCAACTAAAGAGCAACGGAAGGACCGGCGCCCGAATACGCTCCACACCGTCAAGGAGGAATTTACTCAAGTGGACTCCGACGGGCATCCAACGGAGCCCAAACATATAGTCAAGGGGTACTCGGTTCAGCTCGGGTGCATTCTCCGGAGCACTATCTCGATCAACACCGAGAACCTTAGGCATAAGTACCGAGGGAATTTGCGCAACCTCCTCTTCACGAAGCTGCACAAATGATACAAGTTCCCCGCTGAATTTGAAAACACACGCCTCTCAGGGAATAAAGTGAACAGTGCCGCCCTCACGAGGATGAGCACGACCCTGTCTACTTGGAGAAGCGAGGTGAAGAGAATGATTGAGAAAGGTGATAGTTATGAGAAGATCAAGGCGAAAAATTCTTCGATCAGTGAAGATGACTATAAGGAGTTCAAGATCAAGTGTGAGAGCAGTGCAACCTCCGAATCAAGTCAGTGGGGGAAAGAAATGCAGGAGTTGAACTTAGGGGAACACAAACTTGGTCCCGGCGGTTACAGAGTGGCGGAGCCTATATGGGACAAGGAGGACGCGGAGCATGCCGAGCAAGGCCTACCGCCCCGCTTCGAGAAATACAGCAGTGACAAGCAGGCCAGGAACTTTGTCAGGGCCCGGTACAAGGAGGACCTGATAACAAAGGAGCTTACCACGGATCCGAAGACCAGGGCGCTTGAGCTTGTTCTGGCGAAGGAGACTGAAAGCAGTAGCGCGGGGTCGTCTCAGAGCACCCCTGCTTGGGACAACACTCTAAATAGGGCGTTGAATGTAATGAAAAACAAGGATAAGCTCAGTAAGCCGTTGTCAGCTGGTCGTGTGGCCGGCAAAGGCTTGTCCACAAAATGGTCCTCATACTATACCGCTGGTGGGTGAAAGGAGAAAAAGACCAGCTCGGAAAGCCAGTCGCGCGAGGTTGAAGAACTCAAGGCACAAGTGGCGCGGATTCCGGAGATTATCCAAGAGCAAGTGCAACAACAACTGGGAACGACGCTCACCGACATTATGCCTACCTTGATTCATGGGCTGACGACGTGGATTGCGGGTGGCCAACAGGGGCCGCCCCTGATTCCCAGCTTCACGGCCAGCAACTCGCACAATGTGCAAGCGGCGCCATTGGTGTCTCCGGCGGCGCCATTGGTGTCATCGGCGGCGGCGGTATTGGTGTCTCCGGTGCCGGCACGGGCATTGGAGCTTAATGCACCCGGGTGTATGCCGGCCGGCACCTCGCCAGCAAGCGGCCCCTCCGTCCGTTGCACGCCCGCCGTTGGCAGTGCCTCGACATTAGCCGAGCTCGAAGCCATCATCACGGTAACTAATTAAGCCTCTCGGTCGAGGACTTCATCTCCTTTTGCCTTTGACTGGGCATCCCTGACGCCCTACATGTTTTCGCAGGGCGTCGCCGATGTTTCGTGCACTCTCCTGCACTTCGTGAACGACGAGTTGGTCGATGTCGCCAAGGGCAAAATCGTTCAACCGGGCAACCCCGTGTTCCATGGTAAACCGATGCCACCCATCGTGTATAGGGTTCAACTGGTTCGGGTGCTGCCAGGCTGCGACGAGTTGTTACCTTCGATTCAACCCGCCGGGGCTGACGAAGAAGATCTGATGACCCTCAGCGCCTGCCTAAGTTGGCCCCTGCTTTGGCCGAAGATCTAGATTCGTTTGGGGGCGGGGGACACCACCCTACAAACAAGACCGCCGGTCATGCCGGCGCCGCGCCATGGCAAGAACGCCGCAACACTATCGAACATGCTGGACATCCCTATG
This sequence comes from Triticum aestivum, assembly GCF_018294505.1. NCBI lineage: Eukaryota > Viridiplantae > Streptophyta > Magnoliopsida > Poales > Poaceae > Triticum > Triticum aestivum. The sequence continues at coordinate 700,192,354 of NC_057795.1, read as the reverse complement.
GCACAGGATCCGGACATGCATATGGCACAGGATTCGGACGACGACGACAACGACGACGGTACATTTACCAACATTGATAAGTACTTTGCCGAACAAGGGTACGGTGACGAGTTCGGCGAGCCTCCTTCTCAAGAACCCAACCAATACGACCGCGATCTAGCTGGTACAATGGAGAAATCCAATTGCAACAGGCGTCATCTGGCTTTCAGTTCTCAGGAGACGCCTCCAGCTCCCGCCTTCACCGAGCCTCAGATAGCTGAGGTGCGAAATATTATCAGCCCCAACACGCTCAAGAAGGCGGCCTGTGAGCAGAAATCGGTCCCATTACAGCAGATCAAGAAGAAGGGACGGAAACGAAAGACTGCTAAGGGCGCCGGTGCAAGCTAGCCGGCATCGAGTACGATCCGTGCTCAGGACGGGCCACCTTCACCTCAGGATATCTCGAGGAGGGTGCATGTGGCGGGTAGGGCGATGCTACCGACAAATATGCTCAATGCTGCACCCGGTGCTATGCGGAGTCTGCATGACAGTGTTCTTTCTTTGGAGAAGATGCGTCTCTCCCAGAATGATGTGGCATACCCGGTTTTCATGGCCAAGGTGCCAGAGGGCAAGGGCTTTGTGGATGGCGCCATCGGGGGTACGATCTTCCTGCGGTTTGATGACATCTTTGCTATGTTTAATCTCCATCCGCTGCACTATAGCTTCGTTCGGCTGTTTTCGCTGAATATGGAGATGCGGATCATTCGAGACAAGACACCGGACATCGTGATAGTCGACCCCTTCTACATGCGTGCCAAGATCTTGGGCAGCGCTGGGGACCGGCAAGTCGTGAGTTCACACCTCGAAGGCGTCATTCTGGCAAACCCAGATAAGGATAACTTCCTCGTCCCTTACTTTCCCGAGTAAGTCATCCCCTCACCGCCCCGTAACATATGATTTCTTAGATTTCGATCGTTCTCTTTTTTTTCTAACATTCCGTGTTCTGTGCAGTGACACACATTGCACACTCATCCTCTTAAGCCCGAAATATTCCACGGTCACGTATTTCGACGCAGACCGTGACTCCAAAATACACTACACAAATATCAAGAAAGTTCTTGATGATGCTCTCCCCGGCTACGCCACATCTGGAGGCACCTTTAAGAGGAAAGTTCGTAGGTACGTCAGGCACGTGTTCATCCACAATACGACGTTCCCCTGCGTCAAGCAGCCGCCTGGCGGTCAGAAGGATGCCTACTACGCCCTCCATCACACGAGGGCGATCGTACGGGACCATAATCACCTTCTGCTAGCAAATAATGTCAAAGATTGGGCCACAAGCTTGGCGGCAATCCAGGACGCAGACCTCCGACAAGAATTCTTTCGCATCCCGTCGGAGTTTGCAGAAATCATCCATCAAGATGTCCTTCGTACCTCGGGACAGTTCTACCTCAAAGAGCAACCATCCAACAGTGAGATAGACACAACACTTCAAATGCAGGCTCACAACGCCCGCGACTTCATGACCATCACGAAAGACGGCGGCTTCATCCACGCTCCGGTCCCATGAGTCGAGTCGAAAGTAGTGATGCTATTTGTAGTTCTGAAACATCAATTAGCTCATGTTGTAATTAAACTTTAATGAACTTGTATGTCTCTTTGGTTTGGACAGTCGTTTAACTTAGATGTAATTGATGCTATTTATTAGTAGGACCATGAATCGTGCTATTAATGTTTTGCTTTTCTCTTTCGATCCTTTTGTTGCATACTTATATATTGCTTATGTATTGTCTGTTGTTTGGCTTGTGCATAGAGATGCCGTCGTATGTCGTGTACAAGGGTAAGGTTCCCGGAGTCTACGGCGACTGGGAGGAGTGTCGGAGACAGGTTCACTGTTTCAGCGGTAACAGTTACAAAGGGTAAACCACTAGGGTAGAGGCGGAATCTAGATACGCCTGCTATCTAGCGGGAGAGAGGAGGGAGCGTTGGAGGAACCGGGTGAAGACCAGTTTCATCGCGATGATGCTCATCGTGATGACCGCAGCTCTCTTCTATGGGATGGTAGTTTAGATGATCGATATCGACTTGTAACGTGAAGACAAACTCGCTACTCGCGGTCTACGAGACTTGTAATGTTCTATCTTCGTTCGGTCTTTTGTATTCGGAGACTAATATGATGAATTGTATTCGGAGACTAATATGATGAATTGTATTCGGAGACTTGCCTTCTATTGTATTCGATGAATCTGCTATTGCTGTGTGGTGCTTTCTATATTCTGTCAAATAATATATTTTGTAACCTGTGAAAAAATTAGAAAAAAAAACCCCCAAAAAAACCTAATATTAATACTAATGGCGCACCACACAAGACACTAATGGCGCACTGTGATAATCACACTAATGGCGCATCACCCACTGGTGCGCCATTAGTAAGCCAAAGCACATGGGTACATATGGCCCCCCGGGAGGCATTCTAATGGCGCACTGTGGGCTATACTAATGGCGCACTGCTTGGTGCGCCATTAGAACACCAGATACTAATGGCGCACCAGTGGTGCGTCATTAGAATTTAATTCTAATGGCGTGATGCTAGTGGCGCACCAGTAGTGCGCCATTAGTAGGCAAAACTGGTGCGCCACTAGCATGCCTTTTCCTAGTAGTGTCGAGCTGCGCAATTTGGGCCGGAGGATCTACTTCGAGAGCAATGAGGAGGAGAGAGCCAGGATGCCGCCTCCAAGTGCATCAGCTTCGATATCATCAACTGGGCAAGGGCTGAGGCGAAACCTCCAGCGGGCAAGCCAAGGTGGGACTGCTTGAACGGTTGGATGCCGACCAGCGTTCCGCCTCCGCCTG
>NC_057795.1:700184319-700189195 GCF_018294505.1 Triticum aestivum | reverse complement strand
GGGGAGGGGAGATTTGTCCGCCCCATAAACATGTCGATTGAATATATATCTCTGCTTTTGTAGGGCTTGTCAAACTATGTGGACAAGTTTGCTATTTGCTATTCCCTACTTATGAATCTATTATCTGTAAACTGTTTGATAATTGCTATGTGGAACCATCATCATTATGTGAGCTCATATTTTACTATTTGTGATGTGAAACTTGTAACAAAACAAACTATGTGAAACCGTTTGTTGGCTTTCTTTGTGATTCATATTTTACAAAAGAAACAATCACTAAAAAAATGTGAGCTCATATTTTAGGGCCTATATTGTTTTTGAAAAAAAGCAAAAAATAAACTTATAAACCATAGAACACAGGACCCTACCGCCAAGGACCCTGACGGTAGGACGAACGTACCTACCGCCAGGGCACCTCGATATTTCGTTACAGAAACTTGGGAGGCAAAACTCCAGCCACACCTTACCGCCAAGGGGTCAGGCGGTAAGGTCTAACATGCTACCGCCATGGTCCCTGGCGGTAGGCTACTTGTCCACGTCAGCTCGAGCAAACGGCGGCCGTTGCCCCCCGTCGCCCTCCGTCGCACCCTACCGCCATGGACCCTGGCGGTAGCATGTCTAACCATACTGTCAGAGCCCATGACGGTAGCGGAATGGTCAGATCTCGAAAATTTTCGGAACCGGGGTCAGATCTTGAGTTTGTATCGAAAAAGGGTCCGAACACGAAATTTGGCCCGGTCGTGGAACACGCGGTCTGCATAGCGTGACCGCCAACCAGCAGAACCTACCATCTACACAAGTGACAGACGTCTCTGCTCTCTGCTCTCTGACATGCATGCATGATCATCCTCGTTGTCACAGGGCAGCGTGCTTCGCGTGCGTGCATGGCTCTCTCTTTCTCAATTGCTTGGCGGGCGTGCATGTCATCTGGACCGCGTGAACCCAACAAGGCCTGGACCGATGTGACCTGCAGACCGCGTGTTCCACGACCGACGGCGCCTTGTGCGACGGTAGGTGGTTTCGCCAGATTTGGAGTTCATGGCGCGGCCGCGGGGAACTTATAACATATCATCCAGCGTGGCCGTTTAGCTAGCCGGTCCTGCCCTGTAGGTCTGAGCTGTACTTTACAATTCTGCAGTTTGGAAGATTGATTTCATAGTGTCGGTGATAGCACAGCAGGTTGGCTGGGCCATCCACCCCATGCATTAGCAAATTAGTCGCTGAAGATTGTAACTCTATCATCCTGGAATAAAACACTCTGTGATTCTTCATAAAAAAAAAAGAGAGGAAGAGGAACGTCAAACACAACAAATTAATCGTGCGTAGTCGAATCCTGACTTAGGTTTTGTTGTCCAAGAGAGCCGGCATATGTAATCTTACTAGCAGCGACTTGTGGTATTTCAACGGAATGGTGCTGTTCATTATGTATTGATATTTTCATTTGGATTTTACAGCTCCTCCTTGATCCCCTCTTTTGTTAGTACGTACGTGGTCTTATTCTTACTTCCCCGTCCTTGAATTAAACTTCTGCGTCGTGTGTGGAGTCCAGGCTCTTGAGTCAATACATCACCTTTTCTTAATTAATTGCCAATTTGCAAAGGCCTGCTGGAAGTATTTTGTGCCCTTGAATTTCCTTTTGGTCTGACTGCATTACTAGTTTCTTATCTCTGAAGCAACCCATTTTTAAGAACATTATCCTAGCTGCTTCAAGTATTTCAAATATGTGTACATTCACAAGAAGATGTTGACAAGCCGAGGTTTGTGACCTATGAAGGCGGCATTCCCTTTTTAATCCTTTTCTTTTCTTTTCTTCTGTAATAGCGCTAAATACATATTCTGTGGTTACCAGTTGTAAATGATGCTTTGCCCAAAGATGTTACAGCTAGACCTATGTATATCAGCCAAGGGGACTGTAGCCACCCTCCTTTCCCAAATTATCTGAGGTTTAGGCATTTCCGAAATTATCTGCGCGTTGGAGGTTTGTGACTTATAATGTGCTTGTGTTTTAATAATTGACATACAACCCTTGAATGGAATAGAGTATTTCCCACTTCTCTCATCTGCATGTGCAGCTGATATGGTTTTATTGAGATGCAAGTCTTGTAAAGTTGCATGATCTTGATTTAAAAGCATGCAGTCAATTTGACAAAGGTCAACAATTACTTTTGACACCGCCGCTCAGTTTTTTTTGTTGGTCGATCTCCAAATGCTTCAAGTTTGAAATCCTGAATATTAGCATTAGTTTTGTTGTTGATCACAAGAGATTTTTACTGCTATATGAACAAGTTTGGTTCGGTCTTGGACAATACTGTACACTGATTATACTATCATACTACCTTGAAGCTCAATCGATAGTATAATCAGTGTACAGTATTGCGGAGATGAGGTTGGAAACGGGCTTTGCTCTTGAGTTCTCAATCGATACAATAGTGTGTAAATTTATGGTTTTATTTCATACAACCCACGGACACCTTGTGAAACAATGAGAGAAGAGATTGGATCGACACACCTAATGCGGTGGTCTCAGGATCATTATATAGGGCGCCTCTAGGGCTGCCGCTAGGGTTTACAGGAGGATAAGTACAGGTTGTTATACAATGATAACTACAATCCTAGATACTAACCGTATCTGATAACTATACAGTTTAACATTCCCCCTCAATCTGAACTTCCTACACAAAGATTCAGATTGTGCCTATTTAAAACAAACGGCACCTCAGCTAGAGGCTTTGTGAATATATCTGCAACTTGCTCCTTGGAAGATATGAATCGAACATCAAGTGCCTTGGCTGCAACTCGTTCACGAACAAAGTGGAAGTCCACTTCTATGTGCTTGGTTCTGGCATGGAATACCGGATTCGCAGATAAATAAGTGGCTCCTAGATTGTCACACCACAAAACAGGACTATATGACCTCAGCTGTTCCATTCGCAAGTGTCTTATATTCAGACTCCATTCTTGACCTAGATTAGGTTAGGTCCAAGAAAAACTGCAAAGCCACCTGTGGATCGGCGATCATCACTACATCCAGCCCAGTCTACATCTGAAAAACAGCTTAACAGCATGGAGGGTGACTTTCAAATAGACAAGACCATATTGTGAGTATACTTCAAGTATCTCAAAATCCTCTTTGCAGCTGAAAAGTGTGCAGTCGTAGGTGCATGAAGGAACTGACAAACACGGTTAACTGCAAAAGAAATGTCTGGCCTCGTGAGTGTTAGATACTGGAGAGCTCCAACCAAGCTGCGATACTTGGTGCTATCATCCTGAGAAAGTGGTGTTCCACTATCCTTGCTAATTTTCTCACTTGAGGACATCAGCGTGGTAGAGACTTTGCAATTCTCCATGTTCGCACGATGAAGAATATCGCTGATATACTTCTGCTGAGATAGAACAATTCCCCCTGGCGATGACTCCACATGGACTCCAAGAAAATAATGCAGACAACCGAGATCCTTGAGTGCAAAGGAGGCTTGGAGATCAGCAAGTAACTTGGTAGTAGCAGCAGGAGAGGAGCTGGCCACAATAATGTCGTCTACATACACAAGCATGAAAATAGTAACACCACTCCGGTTGTAGACAAAGAGGGACCTGTCAGCTTTGGATGCTATAAAACCAAGTTGTTGGAGCCTAGAACTCAGCCGAGAATACCACGCTCGAGGAGCCTATTTGAGCCCATAGAGAGCCTTGCGAAGTTTGCACAAATGATGAGGCACCGAGGGGTTCACAAAACCAGGAGGTTGGCGCATGTATACTTCTTCTTGGAGAATGCCATGAAGGAAAGCATTTTGAACATCCAACTCTCGCAAACACCATCCACGAGAAACTGTAATAGAGAGAACCAGTCGCACAGTGACAGGTTTAACGACCGGACTGAACATATCGTCATAGTCCAAGCTATAGCGTTATTTGAACCCCTTTGCGACCAAACGTGCCTTGTAACGATCAACAGTTCCATCTAGTTTGAGTTTGATCTTGAACACCCATTTGCAATCAATGACGTTGACACAAGGAGGAGGAGGTACCAAAGTCCAGGTACCATTCTGTCGGAGAGCATCGAGCTCAAGTTGCATTGCCAGACGCCACTCTGGAGATGAGACCGCTTCACGATGATCAGACGGTTCCCGCATGGCCAAGAATGCACGACGGGACGGATCATACGTGACAGTACCATCAGTGTGCTACAGCGGTTTGTGAGTGTGATCATGTGTGCGCGTCGTCATTGCATGCACAGGCGGAGCAGAAGATCCGGTGGCCATAGAGGATACGGGCGGGACGCATGCAGACAAGCACGCGGGCGAATCCCCCTGGATCCGGTGTCGGGCGAGGAAGACGACGCGGCCGCCCGATCCATCTGGGATCCAGCGCCGCCAGCAGCAACGGCCCGCTCTATGGGCGCCAAGTGGACAACAGCCTGGGGCGAATCGGGAGACACAGCGGCCCGAGCAAGGGTGGGCCCCACCACAACGTGGGTCGGACGCGCACATGCAGGAGCCGACGCGGGAGACGCCCCGGTCCGCTCGCCCTCAGGGGACACGGGATTGGTGGGTGGCGGAGACCCGGGCCCAGCGCAGTCACCTGGCGCGCTGTCACCTATCGTCACGTGGTCAGCTGCCTCCACGTCGCTGTCTCCAGGCGGCGCGTGATCCTAGGCAGATGCGGCGGCGGATTGGGAGACATGATCTGCCTGGGAGTCCGGAGATGGGATTTTCTGCACCGAATCGGTACCTGCATCCAGATTAGTTCGAGAAACAGATGCGCCATAGTTCATGTGGTCATGTGGAAATAAAAGGATTGCATGTTCAGCAACGTGAGGTGGTATTGAAGAGGGTTGGTCATTGGTAAAAGGAAAAAAATGTTCATCAAAGATAACATC
>NC_057795.1:700158813-700183997 GCF_018294505.1 Triticum aestivum | reverse complement strand
GTATGTGAAGACATTTGTATCCTTTGTGACGAATGATGTACCCGACAAACACACACTATTGTGATCTAAACGCAAGTTTCTTAGTGTTATACGAGCGCAATTTAGGCCAACATGCACTCCAGAACATGCGAAGAGATACGTAGTCAGGCTTGGTGGAAAACAGTTTTTCCATGGGACTCATATTGACGCGGCTAGGTAGTCGGTTGATAAGGTAGCATGCGGACAAGTACGCCTCGTCCCTAAAACGGAGGGGCATAGACACATGCGATAATAAGGAGAGACCCATGTCAACAATGTGACGATGCTTCCTTTCGGCCAAGCCATTCTGTTGATGTGTGTGTACAAGAGACGTGGTGAGCAATGCCAAGTTGCCGAAAAAAATGTGTTGCTAAGTTTTTCGTATTCCCCACCCAGTCTGATTAAACACACAGGATTTTACGAGATAGGAGGCGTTAAACATGGGCAAGAAAATCACGAAAGACATCAAACACATCACATTTTCGTTTGAGAAGATAAATCCACACAAATTTACTATAATCATCAATAAATGAAACATAGTGCTGGAACCCACCAGAGGAGGTTTTGGCAGCTCCCCACACATCTGAGAAAATAAGTTCCAACAAAAACGAGGAAACGTTCGAAGATATAGGAAAAGGTAGCTGATGTGCTTTGCCATGTTGACAAGCATTACACACATGGGTCAAAGCCCGACTCGATGATGCTAATTTATTGGACGCCAAAACATGCTGAACAACTTGTGTGGACGGGTGGCCGAGTCTAGCATGTCAATCTTCAGCAGAGAGCCTAACTGAAGACAAGACATGAGAACGTGAAGGCCGAATGGGATAGAGCCCATTTTCACATCTGCCGTGAAGAAGAACCTTCTTGGTTGTCAAATCCTTCATAAGAAAATGAGTAGGATAATATTTTAGATAAGCATGATTGTCAACGGCAAGACAACTAACAGAAAGAAGGTTCTTGTCGGCATTGGGAACATGTAATAGGTTGCGAAGTTTAAGATTGACAGACGGTGTAGGAAGAAGGGCATGACCATGATGAGCTATGTGCAAACCTGATCCGTCGGCAGTGTGGATGTGGTCCCGTCCAGGGTACTTTTCCCTCACAGTGAGACGGTCCAGATGCGACGTGATATGATCGGTAGCCCCCGTGTCAGTGGACCAGTTAGGGTCGCCGAGGATGGATCCTGGTGAAGCGGCAGCGAGACCCGCCATCTTGGAGTGTTGAGGTTGGAAGGCGTGGTTCTAGCGCTAAGAGTGTTGGGGAACGTTGCAGAAAATTAAAAATTTTCCTACGGTTTCACCAAGATCCATCTATGAGTTCATCTAAGCAACGAGTTTAGGGAGAGAGTTTGCATCTACATACCACTTGTAGATCGCGTGCGGAAGCTTGCAAGGTGATGATGTAGTCGTACTCGACGTGATCCAAATCACCAAACCAGCGCCAAACGGACGGCACCTCCGCGTTCAACACACGTACGGAACAGCCACGTCTCCTCCTTCTTGATCCAGCAAGGAAGGGAGGAGAGGTTGAGGGAGATGGCACCAGCAGCAGCACGACGGCGTGGTGTTGATGGAGCTGCAGTACTCCGGCAGAGCTTCGCTAAGCACTATGGAGGTGGAGGAGGTGTTGGGGAGGGAGAAGGAGGCAACCAAAGGCCAGGGCGTTCAGGTATGAAGTCCCTCCTCTCCCCCACTATATATAGGGGTGCCAAGGGGGGGTGGCCGGCCCTAGGAGATCCAATCTCCTAGGGGGTGCGGCGGCCAAGGGGGGTTTTCCTCCCCCCAAGGCACCTAGGAGGTGCCTTACCCTCCTAGGACTCTTGCCCCCTTAAACCGTAGGCGCATGGGCCTATGTGGGGCTGGTGCCCTTGGCCCATTAGGCCAAGGCGCACCCCCCTACAGCCCATGTGGCCCCCCGGGACAGGTGGACCCACCCGGTGGACCCCCGGGACCCTTCCGGTGGTCCCGGTACAATACCGATAACCCCGAAACTTGTCCCGATGCCCGAAACAGGACTTCCCATATATAAATCTTTACCTCCGGACCATTCCGGAACTCCTCGTGACGTCCGGGATCTCATCCGGGACTCCGAACAACATTCGGGTTACTGCATATATATATCCCTACAACCCTAGCGTAACCGAACCTTAAGTGTGTAGACCCTACGGGTTCGGGAGACAAGCAGACATGACCGAGACGACTCTCCGGTCAATAACCAACAGCGGGATCTGGATACCCATGTTGGCTCCCACATGCTCCACGATGATCTCATCGGATGAACCACGATGTCGAGGATTCAATCAACCCCGTACGCTATTCCCTTTGTCTATCGATATGTTACTTGCCCGAGATTCGATCGTCGGTATCCCAATACCTCGTTCAATCTCGTTACCGGCAAGTCACTTTACTCGTACCGTAATGCATGATCCCGTGACCAGACACTTGGTCACTCTGAGCTCATTATGATGATGCATTACCGAGTGGGCCCAGTGATACCTCTCCATCATACGGAGTGACAAATCCCAGTCTTGATCCATGTCACCCAACAGACACTTTCAGAGATACCCGTAGTCTACCTTTATAGTCACCCAGTTACGTTGTGACGTTTGGCATACCCAAAGCACTCCTACGGTATCCGGGAGTTACACGATCTCATGGTCTAAGGAAAAGATACTTTGACATTGCAAAACTCTAGCAAACGAACTATACGATCTTGTGCTATGTTTAGGATTGGGTCTCGTCCATCACATCATTCTCCCAATGATGTGATCTCGTTATCAATGACATCCAGTGTCCATAGTCAGGAAACCATGACTATCTGTTGATCAACGAGCTAGTCAACTAGAGGCTCACTAGGGACATGTTGGTGTCTGTTATTCACACATGCATTACGATTTCCGGATAACACAATTATAGCATGAATAAAGACAATTATCATGAACAAGGAAATATAATAATAATGCTTTTATTATTGCCTCTAGGGCATATTTCCAACAGCTTTGAGTTACAAATGTGAGCAACTGCACCGGTATCAAATACCCAGGAGCCACTACGGGCACTAGTAAGGTACACATCAATTACATGTATATCACATATACCTTTTGTTTTGCCGGCCTTCTTATCCGCTAAGTACTTAGGGCAGTTCCGCTTCCAGTGACCGCTCCCTTGCAATAAAAGCACTCAGTCTCGGGCTTGGGTCCATTCTTTGGCTTCTTCCCGGCAGCTTGCTTGCCGAGCGCGGCAACCTCCTTGCCGTCCTTCTTGAAGTTCTTTTTACCCTTGCCTTTCTTGAACTTAGTGGTTTTATTGACCATCAACACTTGATGTTCCTTCCTGACTTCTACCTCTGCTGATTTTAGCATAGCAAATACTTCAGGAATGGTCTTTTCCATCCCCTGCATATTGAAGTTCATCACAAAGCTCTTGTAGCTTGGTGGAAGCGACTGGAGGATTCTGTCAATGACCGCATCATCCGGGAGATTAACTCCCAGCTGAGTCAAGCGGTTATGCAACCCAGACATAGTGAGTATGTGCTCACTGACAGAATTGTTTTCCTCCATCTTACAGCTGAAGAATTTGTCGGAGACTTCATATCTCTCGACCCGGGCATGAGCTTGGAAAACCATTTTCAGCTCTTCGAACATCTCATATGCTCCATGTCTCTCAAAACGCTTTTGGAGCCCCGGCTCTAGGCTGTAAAGCATGCCGCACTGAACGAGGGAGTAGTCATCGAAACGTGCCTGCCAAGCGTTCATAACATCTTGTTCTGCAGGGAGAACGGGTGCGTCACCAAGCGGTGCTTGTAGGACATAATCTTTCTTGGCAGCTATGAGGATGATCCTCAGGTTCCGGACCCAGTCCGTATAGTTGCTGCCATCGTCTTTCAGCTTAGTTTTCTCTAGGAACGCGTTGAAGTTGAGGACTACGTTGGCCATTTGATCTACAAGACATATTGTAAAAATATTTAGACTAAGTTCATGATAATTAAGTTCAACTAATCAAATTATTAGTGAACTCCCACTTAGATTAGACATCCCTCTATCATCTAAGTATTACATGATCCGAGTTAAACTAGACCGTGTCCGATCATCACGTGAGACGGACTAGTCAACATCGGTGAACATCTTCATGTTGATCGTATCTTCTATACGACTCATGCTCGACCTTTCGGTCTTCTGTGTTCCGAGGCCATGTCTGTACATGCTAGGCTCGTCAAGTCAACCTAAGTGTTTGCATGTGTAAATCTGTCTTACACCCGTTGTATGTGAACGTCTGAATAAAACACCCGATCATCACGTGGTGTTTTGAAACAGCGAAACGCAACGGTGCACAGTTAGGGGGAACACTTCTTGAATTTATTGTGAGGGATCATCTTATTTACTACCGTCGTTCTAAGTAAACAAGATGCAAAACATGATAAACATCACATGCAATCAAATAATAAACGTGACATGATATGGCCAATATCACATAGCTCCTTTGATCTCCATCTTGGGGCTCCATGATCATCTTGTCACCGGCTTGACACCATGATCTCCATCATCATGATCTCCATCATCGTGTCTCCATGAAGTTGCTCGCCAACTATTACTTCTACTACTATGGCTAACACGTTTAGCAATAAATTAAAGTAATTTACATGGCGTTTCTTGATGACACGCAGGTCATATAAAAGAATAAAGACAACTCCTATGGCTCCTGCCGGTTGTCATACTCATCGACATGCAAGTCGTGAATCCTATTACAATAGCATGAACATCTCATACATCACATATAGATCATTCATCATTCATCACAACTTTGGCCATATCATATCACAAACCACTTGCTGCAAAAACAAGTTAGACGTCCTCTAATTGTTGTTGCAAGTTTTACGTGGCTGAATTAGGGTTCTAGCAAGAACGTTTTCTTACCTACGTTAAAGCCACAACGTGATTTGTCAACTTCTATTTACCCTTCATAAGGACCCTGTTCATCGATTCCGCTCCAACTAAAGTAGGAGAGACAGACACCCGCCAGCCACCTTATGCATCTAGTGCATGTTAGTCGGTGGAACCGGTCTCACGTAAGCGTACGTGTAAGGTTGGTCCGGGCCGCTTCATCCCACAATACCGCTGAAGCAAGAAAGGACTAGTAATGGCAAGAAAGTTGACAAATCTACGCCCACAACAAATTGTGTTCTACTCGCGCAAGAAGAACTACGCATAGACCTAGCTCATGATGCCACTGTTGGGGAACGTTGCAGAAAACAAAAAATTTCCTACTCGTTTCACCAAGATCATCTAGGAGTTCATCTAGCAACGAGTGATTAGATGCATCTACATACCTTTGTAGATCGCGAGCGGAAGCGTTCAAAAGAACGGTGATGATGTAGTCGTACTCGACGTGATCCAAATCACCGATGACCAGCGCCGAACGGACGGCACCTCCGCGTTCAACACACGTACGGAACAGCCACGTCTCCTCCTTCTTGATCCAGCAAGGAAGGGAGGAGAGGTTGAGGGAGATGGCACCAGCAGCAGCACGACGGCGTGGTGTTGATGGAGCTGCAGTACTCCGGCAGAGCTTCGCTAAGCACTATGGAGGTGGAGGAGGTGTTGGGGAGGGAGAAGGAGGCAACCAAAGGCCAGGGCGTTCAGGTATGAAGTCCCTCCTCTCCCCCACTATATATAGGGGTGCCAAGGGGGGGTGGCCGGCCCTAGGAGATCAAATCTCCTAGGGGGTGCGGCGGCCAAGGGGGGTTTTCCCTCCCCCCAAGGCACCTAGGAGGTGCCTTACCCTCCTAGGACTCTTGCCCCCCTTGAACCCTAGGCGCATGGGCCTATGTGGGGCTGGTGCCCTTGGCCCATTAGGCCAAGGCGCACCCCCACACAGCCCATGTGGCCCCCCGGGACAGGTGGACCCACCCGGTGGCCCCCCGGGACCCTTCCGGTGGTCCCGGTACAATACCGATAACCCCGAAACTTGTCCCGATGCCCGAAATATGACTTCCCATATATAAATCTTTACCTCCGGACCATTCCGGAACTCCTCGTGACGTCCGGGATCTCATCCGGGACTCCGAACAACATTCGGGTTACTGCATATACATATCCCTATAACCCTAGCGTAACTGAACCTTAAGTGTGTAGACCCTACGGGTTCGGGAGACATGCAGACATGACCGAGACTCTCTCAGTCAATAACCATCAGCGGGATCTGGATACCCATGATGGCTCCCACATGCTCCTCGATGTTGTCATCGGATGAACCACTATGTCGAGGATTCGATCAAACCCTGTATGCAATTCCCTTTGTCAATCGGTACGTTACTTGCCCGAGACTCGATCGTCGGTATCCCAATACCTTGTTCAGTCTCGTTACCGGCAAGTCACTTTACTCGTACCGTAATGCATGATCCCGTGTCCAACACCTTGGTCACATTGAGCTCAATATGATGATGCATTACCGAGTGGGCCCAGAGATACCTCTCCGTCATACGGAGTGACAAATCCCAGTCTCGATCCGTGTCAACCCAACAGCTACTTTCGGAGATACCTGTAATGCACCTTTATAGTCACCCAGTTACGTTGTGACGTTTGGTACACCCAAGGCACTCTTACGGTATCCGGGAGTTACACTATCTCATGGTCGAAGGAAGAGATACTTGACACTTGCAAAGCTCTAGCAAAACGAACTACACGATCTTTTATGCTATGCTTAGGATTGGGTCTTGTCCATCACATCATTCTCCTAATGATGTGATCCCGTTATCAACGACATCCAATGTCCATAGTCAGGAAACCATGACTATCTGTTGATCACAACGAGCTGGTCAACTAGAGGCTTACCAGGGACATTGTGTGGTCTAAGTATTCACACGTGTATTACGATTTCCGGATAATACAGTTATAGCATGAATAAAAGACAATTATCATGAACAATGAAATATAATAATACTTTTATTATTGCCTCTAGGGCATATTTCCAACAGTCTCCCACTTGCACTAGAGTCACTAATCTAGTTACATTGTGATGAATCGAACACCCATAGAGTTCTGGTGTTGATCATGTTTTGCACGCGAGAGAGGTTTAGTCAGCGGATCTGCGACATTCAGATCCGTGTGCACTTTGCAAATCTCTATGTCTCCATCTTGAACATTTTCACGGATGGAGTTGAAACGACGCTTGATGTGCCTGGTCATCTTGTGAAACCTGGGCTCCTTTGCGAGGGCAATAGCTCCAGTGTTGTCACAGAAGAGTTTGATCGGCCCCGACGCATTGGGTATGACTCCTAGGTCGGTGATGAACTCCTTCACACAAATCGCTTCATGTGCTGCCTCCGAGGCTGCCATGTACTCCGCTTCACACGTAGATCCCACCACGACGCTCTGCTTGCAGCTGCACCAGCTTACTGCTCCACCATTCAACATATACACGTATCCGGTTTGTGACTTAGAGTCATCCAGATCTGAGTCGAAGCTAGCGTCGACGTAACCCTTTACGACGAGCTCTTCGTCTCCTCCATAAACGAGAAACATGTCCTTTGTCCTTTTCAGGTACTTCAGGATATTCTTGACCGCTGTCCAGTGTTCCTTGCCGGGATTACTTTGGTATCTTGCTACCAAACTTACGGCAAGGTTTACATCGGGTCTGGTACACAGCATGGCATACATAATAGATCCTATGGCTGAAGCATAGGGGATGACACTCATCTCTTCTTTATCTTTTGCCGTGGTCGGTGACTGAGCTGAGCTCAGTCTCATACCTTGTAACATAGGCAAGAACCCCATCTTGGACTGATCCATTCTGAATCTCTTCAAAATCTTATCAAGGTATGTGCTTTGTGAAAGACCTATGAGGCGTCTCGATCTATCTCTATAGATCTTGATGCCTAATATATAAGCAGCTTCTCCAAGGTCCTTCATTGAAAAACACTTATTCAAGTAGGCCTTAATGTTGTCCAGAAATTCTATATTATTTCCCATCAGGAGTATGTCATCTACATATAATATGAGAAATGCTACAGAGCTCCCACTCACTTTCTTGTAAACGCAGGCTTCTCCATAAGTCTGCATAAACCCAAACGCTTTGATCATCTCATCAAAGCGAATGTTCCAACTCCGAGATGCTTGCACCAGTCCATAAATGGATCGCTGGAGCTTGCATACTTTGTTAGCGTTCCGAGGATCGACAAAACCTTCTGGCTGCATCATATACAGTTCTTCCTTAAGATGCCCGTTAAGGAATGCTGTTTTGACGTCCATCTGCCATATCTCATAATCATAGTATGCGGCAATTGCTAACATGATTCGGACGGACTTTAGCTTCGCTACGGGAGAGAATGTCTCGTCGTAGTCAATCCCTTGAACCTGTCGATAACCCTTAGCGACAAGTCGAGCTTTATAGATGGTAACATTACCATCCGCGTCCGTCTTCTTCTTAAAGATCCATTTGTTTTCTATCGCTCGCCAATCATCGGGCAAGTCTGTCAAAGTCCATACTTTGTTTTCATACATGGATTCTATCTCGGATTTCATGGCTTCAAGCCATTTGTTGGAATCCGGGCCCGCCATTGCTTCTTCATAGTTCGAAGGTTCATTGTTGTCTAACAACATGATTTCTAGGACAGGGTTGCCGTACCACTCTGGTGCGGAACGTGTCCTTGTGGACCTACGAAGTTCAGCAGTAACTTGATCCGAAGTACTTTGATCATTATCATGGTTTTCCTCTTCAGTTGGTGTGGGCATCACAGGAACGGTTTCCTGTGCTGCGTCACTATCCCGCTCAAGAGGTAGTACTTCATCGAGTTCTACTTTCCTCCCACTTACTTCTTTCGAGAGAAACTCTTTTTCCAGAAAGCATCCGTTCTTGGCAACAAAGATCTTGCCTTCGGATCTTAAGTAGAAGGTATACCCTATAGTTTCCTTAGGGTATCCTATGAATACGCATTTTTCCGACTTGGGTTTGAGCTTTTCAGGTTGAAGTTTCTTGACATAAGCTTCGCATCCCCAAACTTTTAGAAACGACAGCTTAGGTTTCTTTCCAAACCATAATTCATACGGTGTCGTCTCAATGGATTTAGACGGTGCCCTATTTAAAGTGAATGTAGCTGTCTCTAGAGCGTATCCCCAAAATGATAGCGGTAAATCGGTAAGAGACATCATAGACCGCACCATATCCAATAGAGTGCGATTACGATGTTCGGACACACCGTTTCGCTGAGGTGTTCCAGGCGGCGTGAGCTGTGAAACGATTCCACATTTCTTTAAGTGTGTACCAAATTCGTGACTTAAGTATTCTCCTCCACGATCTGATCGTAAGAATTTTATCTTTTGGTCACGTTGATTCTCCACCTCATTCTGAAATTCCTTGAACTTTTCAAAGGTCTCAGACTTGTGTTTCATTAAGTAGACATACCCATATCTACTCAAGTCATCTGTGAGAGTGAGAACATAACGATATCCTCCGCGAGCCTCAACGCTCATTGGACCGCACACATCGGTATGTATGATTTCCAACAAGTTGGTTGCTCGCTCCATTGTTCCAGAGGACGGAGTCTTGGTCATTTTACCTAAGAGGCATGGTTCGCACGTGTCAAACGATTCATAATCAAGAGACTCTAAAAGTCCATCGGCATGGAGCTTCTTCATGCGCTTGACACCAATGTGACCAAGGCGGCAGTGCCACAAGTATGTGGGACTATCGTTATCAACTTTAAATCTTTTGGCATCTACACTATGAACATGTGTAATATTACGCTCGAGATTCATTAAGAATAAACCGTTGACCATCGGAGCATGACCATAAAACATATCTCTCATATAAATCGAACAACCATTATTCTCAGACTTAAATGAGTAGCCATCTCGTATTAAACGAGATCCAGATACAATGTTCATGCTCAAACTTGGCACTAAATAACAATTATTAAGGTTCAAAACTAATCCCGTAGGTAAATGTAGAGGCAGCGTGCCGACGGCGATCACATCGACTCTAGAACCATTCCCGACGCGCATCGTCACCTCGTCCTTCGCCAGTCTCCGTTTATTCCGCAGCTCCTGCTGTGAGTTACAAATATGAGCAACGGCACCGGTATCAAATACCCAGGAGTTACTACGAGTACTGGTAAGGTACACATCAATCACATGTATATCAAATATACCTTTGGTGTTGCCGGTCTTCTTATCCGCTAAGTATTTGGGGCAGTTCCGCTTCCAGTGACCCTTCCCCTTGCAATAAAAGCACTCAGTCTCAGGCTTGGGTCCATTCTTTGACTTCTTCCCGGTAACTGGCTTACCAGGCACGGCAACATCTTTGCCGTCCTTCTTGAAGTTCTTCTTACCCTTGCCCTTCTTGAACTTAGTGGTCTTATTGACCATCAACAATTGATGTTCTTTCTTGATTTCAGCCTCTGCTGACTTCAGCATCGAGAACACTTCAGGAATGGTCTTTTCCATTCCCTGCATGTTGTAGTTCATCACAAAGCTCTTGTAGCTTGGTGGGAGCGACTAGAGGATTATGTCAATGACCGCCTCATCTGGGAGGTTAATGTTCAGCTGGGTCATACGGTTGTGCAACCCAGACATCTTCAGGATGTGCTCACTGACAGAACTGTTCTCCTCCATCTTACAACTGTAGAACTTGTCGGAGACATCATATCTCTCGACCCGGGCATGAGCTTGAAAAACTAGTTTCAGCTCTTCGAAAATCTCATATGCTCCGTGATGCTCAAAACGCTTTTGGAGCCCCGGTTCTAAGCTGTAAAGCATGCCGCACTGAACGAGGGAGTAATCATCAGCGCGAGACTGCCAAGCATTCATAATGTCTTGGTTCTCTGGGACGGGAGCGTCACCTAGCGGTCCTTCTAGGACATATTGTTTCCTGGCAGCTATGAGGATGATCCTCAGGTTCCGGACCCAGTCCGTATAGTTGCTGCCATCATCTTTCAGCTTGGTTTTCTCTAGGAACGCGTTGAAGTTCATGTTGACATTAGCGTTGGCCATTGATCTACAAGACATATTTGCAAAGGTTTTAGACTAAGTTCATGATAATAAAGTTCTAATCAAATTATGAACTCCCACTTAGATTAGACATCCCTTTAGTCATCTAAGTGTTACACGATCCGAGTCGACTAGTCCGTGTCCGATCATCACGTGAGACGGACTAGTCATCGTCGGTGAACATTTTCATGTTGATCGTATCTTCCATACGACTCGTGTTCGACCTTTCGGTCTCCGTGTTCCGAGGCCATGTCTGCACATGTTAGGCTCGTCAAGTTAACCCTAAGTGTTTTCGCTGTGTAAAACTGTCTTACACCCGTTGTATGTGAACGTAAGAATCCATCACACCCGATCATCACGTGGTGCTTAGAAACGACGAACTGTAGCAACGGTGCACAGTTAGGGGAGAACACTTCTTGAAATTTTATAAGGGATCATCTTATTTACTACCGTCGTCCTAAGTAAACAAGATGCATAATACATAATAAACATCACATGCAATTATATAGTTGTGACATGATATGGCCAATATCATATAGCTCCATTGATCTTCATCTTCGGGGCTCCATGATCATCTTGTCACCGGCTTGACACCATGATCTCCATCATCATGATCTCCATCATCGTGTCTTCATGAAGTTGTCACGCCAACAACTACTTCTACTTCTATGACTAACGTTTAGCAATAAAGTAAAGTAGTTTACATGGCGTTATTCAATGACACGCAGGTCATACAAAAAATAATGACAACTCCTATGGCTCCTGCCGGTTGTCATACTCATCGACATGCAAGTCGTAAATCCTATTACAAAGAACATGATCTCATACATCACAATTCATCATTCATCACAACTTCTGGCCATATCACATCACATGATCAATCGCTGCAAAAACAAGTTAGACGTCCTCTAATTGTTGTTGCATATTTTACGTGGCTGCAATTGGGTTCTAGCAAGAACGTTTTCTTACCTACGAATCACCACAACGTGATTTTGTCAACTTCTATTTACCCTTCATAAGGGCCCTGTTCATCGATTCCGCTCCAACTAAGGTGGGAGAGACAGACACCCGCCAGCCACCTTATGCAACTTGTGCATGTCAGTCGGTGGAACCGGTCTCACGTAAGAGTACGTGTAAGGTTGGTCCGGGCCGCTTCATCCCACAATACCGTTGAGCAAGAAAAGACTAGTAGAGGCAAGCAAGATGACAAAATCCACGCCCACAACAAAGTTGTGTTCTACTCGTGCAAAGAGAACTACGCATAGACCTAGCTCTGATTCCACTGTTGGGGAACGTTGCAGAAAATTAAAATTTTTCCTACGGTTTCACCAAGATCCATCTATGAGTTCATCTAAGCAACGAGTCTAGGGAGAGAGTTTGCATCTACATACCACTTGTAGATCGCGTGCGGAAGCTTGCAAGGTGATGATGTAGTCGTACTCGACGTGATCCAAATCACCGATGACCAGCGCCAAACGGACGGCACCTCCGCGTTCAACACACGTACGGAACAGCCACGTCTCCTCCTTCTTGATCCAGCAAGGAAGGGAGGAGAGGTTGAGGGAGATGGCACCAACAGCAGCACGACGGCGTGGTGTTGATGGAGCTGCAGTACTCCGGCAGAGCTTCGCTAAGCACTATGGAGGTGGAGGAGGTGTTGGGGAGGGAGAAGGAGGCAACCAAAGGCCAGGGCGTTCAGGTATGAAGTCCCTCCTCTCCCCCACTATATATAGGGGTGCCAAGGGGGGGTGGCCGGCCCTAGGAGATCCAATCTCCTAGGGGGTGCGGCGGCCAAGGGGGGTTTTCCTCCCCCCAAGGCACCTAGGAGGTGCCTTACCCTCCTAGGACTCTTGCCCCCTTAAACCGTAGGCGCATGGGCCTATGTGGGGCTGGTGCCCTTGGCCCATTAGGCCAAGGCGCACCCCCCTACAGCCCATGTGGCCCCCCGGGACAGGTGGACCCACCCGGTGGACCCCCGGGACCCTTCCGGTGGTCCCGGTACAATACCGATAACCCCGAAACTTGTCCCGATGCCCGAAACAGGACTTCCCATATATAAATCTTTACCTCCGGACCATTCCGGAACTCCTCGTGACGTCCGGGATCTCATCCGGGACTCCGAACAACATTCGGGTTATTGCATATACATATCCCTATAACCCTAGCGTAACTGAACCTTAAGTGTGTAGACCCTACGGGTTCGGGAGACATGCAGACATGACCGAGACTCTCTCAGTCAATAACCATCAGCGGGATCTGGATACCCATGATGGCTCCCACATGCTCCTTGATGTTGTCATCGGATGAACCACTATGTCGAGGATTCGATCAAACCCTGTATGCAATTCCCTTTGTCAATCGGTACGTTACTTGCCCGAGACTCGATCGTCGGTATCCCAATACCTTGTTCAGTCTCGTTACCGGCAAGTCACTTTACTCGTACCGTAATGCATGATCCCGTGTCCAACACCTTGGTCACATTGAGCTCAATATGATGATGCATTACCGAGTGGGCCCAGAGATACCTCTCCGTCATACGGAGTGACAAATCCCAGTCTCGATCCGTGTCAACCCAACAGCTACTTTTGGAGATACCTGTAATGCACCTTTATAGTCACCCAGTTACGTTATGACGTTTGGTACACCCAAGGCACTCTTACGGTATCCGGGAGTTACACGATCTCATGGTCGAAGGAAGAGATACTTGACACTTGCAAAGCTCTAGCAAAACGAACTACACGATCTTTTATGCTATGCTTAGGATTGGGTCTTGTCCATCACATCATTCTCCTAATGATGTGATCCCGTTATCAACGACATCCAATGTCCATAGTCAGGAAACCATGACTATCTGTTGATCACAACGAGCTGGTCAACTAGAGGCTTACCAGGGACATTGTGTGGTCTAAGTATTCACACGTGTATTACGATTTCCGGATAATACAGTTATAGCATGAATAAAAGACAATTATCATGAACAATGAAATATAATAATACTTTTATTATTGCCTCTAGGGCATATTTCCAACAAAGAGCACTCCCAGGTATAGTGCCCAGGGCCTTGATAGAGCTGGCACTGCAGACGTGCATCCCCGCCACCGCCATGGTCACGCGGTCACCACCACGGTTACCGTTCCGACGATTGCCACCACCACCACAGTCACCACGGTACCCGCTGCGGTTGTTGTTGTTGTTGTTGTCACCACGGTCACCAGAGTTGCCGCGACCCTTGTCGCGGTAGTTGCCCTTGCCACGGTTGTTGGTGTTGCAGTTGTTGTCGCGGGCGACATACTTGACAGAGGATCCGCCCGTATGAAGTTGAAGACGAGCCGCGTGGTACTCGCGGCGGCGTTCGAAGGAGATGGCAGTGATGAGGGGCCCGTACTCACTGTCGAGCCCGGTGATGAAGGCGGTGATGATGTCCTCCTGGAACATGGGACGGCCAACGGCGACGAGTTGATCTGCATTGGAGAGGATCTTGGCGAAGTAGTCCACCATGGAGAGGTTGCCCTTGCGGAAGTTCATCATGTCCATCTTGATCTGCACCACACTGGCACGGCAGTGGGTAACATACATCTCCTCGAGGTGCACCCAGATGGCGCGGGCGGTGTCGAAGAGATGGACCTACTGAAGCACATCATCGGTGAGCGAGCACGAAGATAGCTCAGGATGATCTGATCCTGACGGGACCAGGCAGCATACTCCGGGTTAGGAGCGCGCCCCCCTTGTCATCAGCTGGGAGGATGCGAGGAGGAGTAGGGATGGTGCCGTCGACATAGCCAAGTGACACCGGTGATGCGAAGGGGAGGAAGGATCTGTGCTTTCCAGAGGAGGAAGTTGGAGGAGGTAAGCTTGGCGGTAATGAGGCTAGCAAAGGGTTGGGGAACAGCGGAAGATGTCGGCGCTGAGAGCCCAGAGGGCATGGGCAGAGAAGCCAGGGTCGAGGAAGTCATGGCGCCGGAGGAAGGAGAACCCATCGAGCAGTTATGCGAGATGGCCTGATACCTTGTGAAACAAAGAGAGAAGAGATTGGATCAACACACCTAATGCGGTGGTCTCAGGATCATTATATAGGGCGCCTCTAGGGCTGCCGCTAGGGTTTACAGGAGGATAAGTACAGGTTGTTATACAAGATAACTACAATCCTAGATACTAACCGTATCTGATAACTATACAGTTTAACACACCTAACTAAGAATAAGATGAGTAGATGGGTTTTCTATTACTATGCATAGAAATCAAACTATAACTTTTTGTCCAATCATATCAAAATGTATAATTCTATAGTTTCTTGAATAATATATTTCTCTATCTTTCTATATGCGACAAAATATTAAGATGTATTATGCTTACATGTGCAGAAGTAAAATATTTTAGAGGCCGTTGCAACACACATGCATTCAACTAGTCCTCGTAATATTTATCTGGATGCTACACCATCGACAATGGTGATTCGTACTTCCGGCTCTCTAGCGATGTCGACCAGGCTGTTCGGTATCTTTTTCCCTGGAATACTGGTGTTGTTGCTCTCGCTGATGTCGGGTGATTAGTTTAATGGTTGCGCGCATGCACGTAGCCTTGGCATTGCGGCTCAGATTTAAAAATATGGGAGAACCATCGTCGGTATTTACGAGCCTATCGTTTGGTATTTATGTCATGTCAATTTGGCTGCCTGCGATGCAAAATAAGAGTTTAAAGACCTCGGCGATTTGCTCATTTTTTTATATGTACTTTATTTTATAATCGCTGAAAACAGCTTGTGTATCTTCACCCACTATAGGACTGATGTCTGGAGCCGACGACCAGCCTCTATACCAATGGCAAAACATCAGGGCCGTCGGCGTAGAGGGCTAGCAATCCTGCCCGCCCGCCCGCCCGGCCCTTGGCGTAGGATCGGCCCTCGGTGAACCCATGTCTGGGCCAACAGCTGCCCTCAGGGTATATGCCAGCCTCGGTGTAGGCCAGCCCAGGCTAACAGTGTTACGACCGCGTCACGGCGGAGGGTCTACGCCGAGGGCAAAGCCCTCGGCATAGGTTTTGAAGCTACACCGTCGGCATAACTATTTTCCATTTTATCATATTAATTTTAGAAAAATTATAACTGAATCATTATAATTCAGATAAATACAAATAATATATCAAATTTGCAGAAGAATAAGATCTCTCTATATACACTTAAATATTACACATTTCAAAAAAATTTGAAATGAGCATAAAAATTCAAAAAATAGGAAAATATGAAAAACCTGCCCACATAATCTTCTTATGTCACATACTAACGATTCAAGTCGATATACATGGTGTACATATATTTAAAAAAAATACATGTACGTAATGCTCGATTTGAACTATGGTCAATTTGAACTACACATACATGATCTAATGCTCATGATTCTTTTTGGAAATATCAATTTTTTAGGTTCACAAGACGATATGGATGTTATATTTGGATTCTCCTCATTTTTTGATAGGTTTAGACATATTATTTGTCAAATTCAGATTTAAGGATTTAAAGATATTAAATATTCCATATTAAATAGAAAAAAGAAAAAATATTAATTATTTTATTTTATTTGAATTGAAAATTATTATTATTATTACTTATTAATTGTTGTGTATTTAAATATTTGTATGGAATTCAAAAATAAAAAGGTGTGACACCACAGTCCAAGAGTTAATATGATTGATATGGTACTATTATCACTAAGATATGCTTTCTTTCTTGATAGCTCATCCGGAAGGAACGGAGAAGTTAAGCGTGCTGGGGTTGGAGTAGTGTGAGGATGGGTGGTCGAGCGGGAAGTTTGACCACAAGTGCAATTTGATTTTACATTAAACGTGTTGAGAGTTAAAAATGTCCGTTGTGAAATTAACAAGTCTGAAAAAAATTGAATTTTTTTTGGAAAAAAAGTTGGAAACAAAATCGAAAATCTAGCGCGAGGGCAAAGCCGTCGGTGTAGCCTGTTCGACGTCTAACGGCCGTCATCTATTAGCGATGGGCCCGCCAAGTCTACATCGAGGGCATCCTCTACGCCGATGACAAATACCTGTACGCAGATACCTGAAGGACCCGAGGGTGATACGCCCAGGGCCGCCCCCGGCTATAGCCTGTTCCGAGGGTTATTTGGCCTATGCCGATAGCGTCGGGCCGTCGGCCTATCGCCCGTTTCCTGTAGTGACCATGAACTATTTTAAATATATGTGGTATCGATTGTTAAGAAGAATCTTGGGTGGAGTAAATTACGTCACCACAAGAAGATAGAAATTTCATGCATTGTGGAGGTTGCATGACATTGTGTTTTGGCTCCCAGGAATAATTACTCCTGCATATGAGCACTAAATTCGTAAAACCTGTTAAGAATAAAAAATCTTACGCCGTTGTACTGAATGAAATAGATGTAGTGTTTATTGGTTTGAGGTTGCTTATCACGTATAAAAGAGTTATCTTGTTTGTTGATGTGAGCTTGCTTATTTTATAATCGCTGGAGACAGCTTATGTATGTGTACCATATACTGTTTCCTACTATAATATATCATGGTATTGTCTATAAAAAAAGATATCTTCTGTACTAGGTAGAAACAACATTAAAAGGAAATGATGGAAATAAAATGTATTTTTTGGAGCGTCAACGTCTCGATGGTGATGATATGCTCGATTCGCTACGGTAGTATCGGCGATCCTTATACATCGCTCGTTGTGATATATAGCTGCGACAGGCAACCTTGCACTATTTGGCCAACCCATATAGGTAAATCAACAGAAAATCCGGGGCTGGTTTTTTCGGGTTTCTCTGCACGGTTCTTTCACTTTTTTGCAGCGGTTTTTCGATTGGTTTTCGCTATGTTTCTTTTATTTTTCCATTTTTCCTTCTTTTTCTGTTTAGATTCTAAACACGTTCAAATTTAAAAAATGTTCAGATTGTTGAAAACGTTCAGATTATGAAAATGTTTCAATTTGTGAAAATTGTTCAAATATGAAAATCGTTCAAATTTGAAAATGGTTCAAATTTAAAAATCGTTCAGAATTTAAAATCGTTCAATTTTAGAGTTGCTCAAATTATCCAGATTTCATAAATTTTCAGATTATTAACAATATGAATATAGAAATTTGTTCAAATTTTAAACTTGTTCAATTTTAAATCATTCAAATTTTAAAACCGTTCTGATTTTGAAAACACTGGAAAAAAGAAAAGGAAAAATAGTATTTAGATTTTTCAAAATGTTTCGAATTTGAATGGTGTTCAGATTATCAAATTTATTTGTAATTTACAAACGTTCTTATTCAAAAATAAGATCTAGCGTGGTCGCTGGCTGGCTCCTCATCGCTCATGATCGATGGGGCAAACCCTATGTGCCGCTCAAACGTGGCCTAAACCACCATGCACGCAGAGCCTCCTGATGGGCCGCCTCGAACGCGGCCAAATAAAAATTTATAAATTTAATTTCTTTTTCCAGTCATTTGATTTTTTTGTTTTATTGTTTTTGTAATTCATAAAATATTGAAAAAATACGAGATCTAAAAAAAGTTCAAATTCGAAAAAGTTTAAAAATAGAAAATGTTCAAATTTGAAATTTGTTAAAACTTAAAATTTGTTCCAATTGGAAAGTTGTTCAAATTTGAGAAATGTTTAAATTTGTTCATATTAAAAAACGTCCCACTTTGGAAAAGTTCAAGTTAAAAAATATTCAAATCAAAAAAACAAAATTGAAAAAAATGCAAACTTTGAAAAATAAAAAAGCAACAGAAACGAGAAAAAGGGAAACCAAAATTTAAAAAAGAAGAAAAAAGAAGCACAAAATAAAAAGAAGAAAAAGAAATTAGGAAAAACTGAAAAAAAAACTCTTCCCGCTTATGGACCGGGCCACCAAGAGTTCCCGCGTGAGCATGCTCTTTTAGTGCACGCGTTGGGTGGACCATAGGAATTCTCGTGTCTCCCCCTGGCTCCGCCGCTAGGGTTCCAACTTTCCTCTGGCATTCATGCTAGCGTCCACGTAAAATCTCACCAATTGCCGGATCTTTCTGGCCGCCGGTGGGATCTACCACTACCCGTCACGTGCATCTTCGTGCATGGCGGATCCAACTCACAAGGAGATCGGGGGGAAGGGGGATGAGAGGGCGGCGGAATTAGGGTTAGGGAAGATGGAGAAGAACATATCAGAAGTACCGGAGGGATCGGGTGAGAAGGGGAGTAATATCAATACCAAGGAAGATGGAGTGCAGAGTCAAAGGCAGCAGGCAAGGGAGAACAGCTCTGCCCGAGAGGAGGAGGATTTTGGCGGCTACATCGGATCTGGTCCTTTTTTCCTGCTTTTTCTGTTTAGATTCTAAAGATGTTTGAATTTTAAAAATGTTCAGATTGTTGAAAACGTTCAGATTATGAAAATGTTTCAAATTTTGAAAATTGTTCAAATTTGAAAATCTTCAAATTTAAAAATCATTTGGAATCTAAAATCGTTCAATTTCTCCTCTAAAGCTGGGTAGCTAAAAAGACCATTTCATAAAAAGACCATTTTCATGAAAAATTTCTCCTCTAAAGCTGGGGAACTAAAGGACCATTTTCATAAAAAACAGCTTCCCCAAGCATAGACTTTTCCATAGCATTAGCAATAATGGTGTTCAAATAGTTCATACTAATAACATTTCTATTAGCATGCAAATAAAGTTCCATAGGTTTTTTAATTTTCTCTTCAAACACTTCATGTCCTAACCCAGGAAAAATACTATAAAGCTCTCTAATTTTGTTGTTGTTTTCCATTAAGCCTAACTAGTGAAAATAAAAACAAGAAACAAAAAGATATAATTGCAGAATCTAAAGGAAATAACTTTGAGCACTCACACACCAGCAACAGTACTAGAAGATAGCTTAGTAGCCAGAGGATGTGAGTACCTTTTACCTTACCTCCCGGCAACGGCGCCAGAAAAAGCTTGATGTCTACGCACGCTTCTATTCTTATAGACAGTGTTGGGCCTCCAAGTGTACAGGTTTGTAGAACAGTAGCAAGTTTCCCTTAAGTGAATCACCCAAGGTTTATCGAACTCAGGGAGGAAGAGGTCAAAGATATCCCTCTCAAGCAACCCTGCAATTAAGATACAAGAAGTCTCTTGTGTCCCCAACACACCCAATACACTTGTCAGGTGTATAGGTGCACTAGTTCGGTGAAGAGATAGTGAAATACAAGTAATATGGATGATTACAAGTGGTAATTGCAATCTGAAATAAAAATGCCAGCAAGCAAACATGTAGCAGAACTGGTTGTAAACGATGTTTCAATGCTTTGAAACAAAACGTAGGGATCATACTTTTACTAGTGGACACTCTCAACAATGATATCATAATTGAACACATAAACATCTTCTCATCACTATGCTACTCTGAACTACTCTCCGGTTGGATAACGAACACCAATTCACCACGTAGGGCTATAAAAGCACAACTTAAAGTTCGCATTCCCCATCTAGGTAACTCCACACTGTCACCTTGAGCGCTAGATGGTTCCAAACAAACACCACAATTTCATAGAGATATCCAACTCAAATTATAACTCATGATAAGTATTTCTGTAATCTTTAGCCTAAGAGCCACACACGGTGCGCACACTGTCACCTTCACACCGTGGGACAAGGTGTCTCCGGAGATCACATTAATAAAAGCACTTGAGTAGCATAATAGATGAGAGTAACATCTACTAAATCAACCAGATTACAAAGCTCATGATCACATAAAGATCACACCTTGGGAGAGAGAGATAAACCACATAGCGACCGGTAAAGCCCTCAGCCTCGGAGGAGAACTACTCCCTCGTCATCATGGGCGTTAGCAATGGCGATGAAGATGGCGGTGGAGTCGATGGAGATGGCTCCGGGGGCAATTCCCCATCCCGGTAGGGTGCCGAAACAGAGACTTCTATCCCCTGAATCTCGTCTTTGATGGTGGCTGCGCTGCGGAATTTTTCATGGACGGAGGCTTCATTATTTAGAGTTTTCACCTCGGGGGCATTATATAGGCGGAAGGGCAATGTCAGTGGACGCCCGAGGGGCCCACACCCTAGGGTCGTGCAGCCAGAGGTGGGCCCACGCCTGGCTATGGTGTGGTCACCTCAGTGTGCTCATCCGTCTCTGCTTTGGACTCCGTGTCGTGTCGAGAAAAATAGGAACTTTGGCGTTTGTTTCGTCCAATTCCGAGAATATTTCTGTACTAATTTCTCCAAAACACAAAAACAGCAGAAAACAGGGAACTGGCATTGTGGCATCTTGTCAATAGGCTAGTTCCAGAAAATACATAAAAATGCCACAAAGTGTAAACAAAACATAAAGTAATTGGTGTATAACAAGCATGGAGGATCAAAAATTATAGATACGTTTGCAACATATCATCATCCCCAAGCTTAACTCCTGCTCGTCCTCGAGTAGGGGAGTGATAACAAAAATAATTTTTGAGGTGACATGCAGCCAATACAATCTTGATCATCATCATTGTAAAACATTGTAAGATGGGATCAAAGTACTCTAAACATAGGTATGAAAGATATATTTCTAACAATAGAATATAGCAACTATATTACAACATGAAAGGCAACATAAACAAAAGATCATGAATAATGCTTTGAAAGACATTTGTTTGTTTCGCACATAGAGAAAACATAGCAAAGTGGTATTCAGCTTGTCCTTCTTGGAGTAGCAAAACATAAATGCATAGGACACCTTCAAAGTTCAAAAGGGTGACTAGATACAAATAATTTGAGAATAAGCAATACCATAATCATGAATCAATCAACAAGTTTTGGGACAATGCACATTATACTCAGAATGACAACTATGCTCTCTTAGTTGGTGCATAAAGATAGAAGATGAAGACTCAACAAAAAAGTAAAAGAAAGGCCCTTCATAGAGGTAAGTAGGGATTAATAAGTTTGATAAAGCTTCCAAAACTTATGGTCCTCATTAGATTTCAGCTCTCATTGCCCCTATCATACGCATCTTGAATGGTTAAGGTTAAAGTGAGGGCAAATATGAGTTGTATGCTTGACAAATCACAAATTGAAAGCCTCATGCCCCTTGAATACGAGTACCTAAACCTCATGCTACTCAACTTAGGTCCCAAATAAGTTCTTGTCATTGTAAGTATACATGCATCATAGAGAACCGCCAACGGTGTACCCCTTGCCCCATGACACAAGAGCTATCCCATACCAAAATGACAAGGCAACAGACAATGAGCATCTCAGCAATCCTTTTATTACCATGGGCATAGTTTTTTTATTGAAGATGCTCCATAGAATGCTCACTATGGTTATGTTGTAAATTTCCACCATGAATTATGCATGGCTTGGGTTGGCCGCCCAGGCGTTTCTCTAACTCATATACAAACTCCATGAACTTACAAGTTTTCCATTTATTTCACACCGCTAGGTGATGACCCGCAAGTATACGGGATAATTGTAGCCTCTTTCGATAAGTAAGAGTGTCGAACCCAACGAGGAGCTAAAGGTAGAATAAATACTCTCTCAAGCCCTATCTGCCACTGATACGACTCTACGCATGCTTAGTGTTCGCTTTACCTAGAACAAGTATGAAACTAGAAGTACTTTGTAGGTGTTGTTGGGATATGTTTGCAAGATAATAAAGAACACGTAAATAAAAATTAGGGGATGTTTAGATAAAGAAGCAATAAAGTAAATATAGCGAGTGTGGAAAAGTGGTGGTAGGAGTTGTGGAATTGTCCCTAAGCATTTGACTATGTTACTAGACCGATAATCACTATTGCAATTCTATTTGAGGGAGAGGCATAAGCTAACATACTTTATCTACTTGGATCATATGCACTTATGATTGGAACTCTAGCAAGCATCCGCAACTACTAAAGATCATTAAGGTAAAACCCAACCATAGCATTAAAGTATCAAGTCCCCTTTATCCCATATGCAAACAACCTACTTACTCGGGTCTGTGCTTCTGTCACTCACGCCACCCACCATAAGCAAATCATGAACATATTGCAAACCCTATAGCAGGGATCCCTCACGCTTGCGCGACACAGAGAGGTCCATAGGAAAACACCAATAATAAAGCATGCAACTCAAACCAATCATAGCAATTCATCAATCACCGATAGGACAATGGAAATCTACTTAGACATCATAGGATGGCAACACATCATTGGATAATAATATGAAGCATAAAGCACCATGTTCAAGTAGAGCGTACAGTGGGTTGCGGGAGAGTGGACCGCTGAATATAGATGGGGGAAGGTGATGGAGATGTCGATGAAGATGGCGGAGGCGTTGGTGAAGATCGCGGTGATGATGATGGGCCCTGGGGCGTTCCGGCGCCACCGGAAGCAAGGGGGAGAGAGCCCTCCTTCTTCTTCTTCTTCCTTGACCTCCTCCCTAGATGGGAGAAGGGTTTCCCCTCTGGTCCTTGGATCCCATGGCTTGGGAGGGGCGAGAGCCCCTCCGAGATTGGATCTATCTCTCTGTTTCTGCGTTCTCAGATTCTACCCCTTCACCGTTTCTTTTATATCTTAAGATCCGTAACTCCGATTGGGGTGAATCTTTCGGCCAGATTTTTCTCATAAAATTAGCTTTCTTGCAGCAAAAGAAGAGCGTCAACCGCCTTACGGGTGGCCCAAGAGAGTGCCAGGCGCGCCCAGGGGGGAGGGCGCGCCCCCTATCTCCTGGCCACCTCGGACACTGTTTCGTGTTGATTCTTCCTGCGGAAAATCCCAAATATTCCAAAATAATTCTCCGTTCGTTTTTATCCCGTTTGGACTCCGTTTGATATTGGTTTTATGTGAAACATAAAACATGCAACAAACAGGAACTGGCACTGGGCACTGGATCAATATGTTAGTCCCAAAAATAGTATAAAAAGTTGCCAAAAGTATATGAAAGTTCAAGAATATTAGCATGGAACAATCAAAAATTATAGATACGACGGAGACGTATCAAGATCCCCAAGCTTACTTCCTGCTCGTCCTCGAGTAGGTAAATGATAAAAAAGATAATTTTTGATGTGGAATGCTACCTAGCATAATCTTGATCATATGTCTAATCATGGCATGAATATTAAGATACGAGTGATTCAAAGCAATAGTCTATCATTTGACATAAAAAACAATAATGCTTCGAGCGTACTAATAAAGCAATCATGTCTTTTCAAAACAACAAGGCCAAAGCAAGCTTATCCCTACAAAATCATATAGTTTGGCCATGCTTCATTTTCGTCACACAAAATGCTCCCATCATGCACAACCCCGATGAAAAGCCAAGCAATTGGTTCATACTTTTTAAAGCGCTTCAGCTTTTTCAACCCTCGCTCTATACATGAGCGCAGGCCATGGATATAGCACTATAGGTGTAATAGAATATAATGGTGGAGGTTTATATGGAGAAGACAAAAGGGGAGAAAGTCTCACATCGACGCGGATAATCAACAGGCTATGGAGATGCCCATCAATTGATATCAATGCGAGGAGTAAGGATTGCCATGCAACGGATGCACTAGGAGCTATAAGTGTATGAAAGCTCAAACTGAAAGCTAAGTGGGTGTGCATCCAACTTGCTTGCTCATGAAGACCTAGGGCATTTGAGGAAGCCCATCATTGGAATATACAAGCCAAGTTCTATAATGAAAATTCCCCCTAGTAAATGGAAGTGACAACATATGAGACTCTCTATATGAAGAACATGGTGCTACTCTGAAGCACAAGTGTGGTAAAAGGATAGTAACATTGCCCCTTTTATTTTTATTTTTTCTTTTTTTTCTTTTTGGGTGTGCTTCTTTGGCCCCCTTTTTGGGTGTACTGGGATGTGCAATGATCTAGCGTAGCAATGACATCAAAAAACGGACAAGCCATAAAAACATCATGCTAGCTATCTTACGATCATGCAAAGTAATATGACAATAAATGCTCAAGTCATGTATGTGATGATGATGGAAGTTGCATGGCAATATATCTCGGAATGGCTATGGAAATGCCATGATAGGTAGGTATAGTGGCTATTTTGAGGAATATATAATGAGGCTTATGTGTGATAGAGCGTATCATATCACGGGGTTTGGATGCACCGGTGAAGTTTGCACCAACTCTCGAGGTGAGAAAGGGCAATGCACGGTACCGCCGCGCATGCACGCCGTCGGCGCCGCCGCCGCCGCTGTGGTCTTGCGCTGCCCCAACGCCGC
>NC_057795.1:700151042-700158414 GCF_018294505.1 Triticum aestivum | reverse complement strand
CCAGATCAACGCCCCGCCTCCATAAGGAGAGGAGGAGCACACCCGCCGCCACCGAGGGGAAGAGGCCACCGCCGCCACCGAGGGGAGGAGCCCCGCCGCCACCGAGAGGACGAACCTCGCCGCCAGGTCTTCAACGCCCCACCACCGCTAGGTAACCCTCCTCCCTCTACCTCTCTTCCTCCTCCGCTAGCTAAGATTGAGAAATTGAAAGGAAGAACTTGCCAGCTTGCAGTCTTTAATCTGGCCATGGTGATTCTAGTCAAGGACAGTGATGCTTCTGGTTTCCATCTAGAAAAAAACTGAAAAAGCCTACACATGTAGATGTGTGATACATCATACTCATGCATTCAGTAGAAATATAATACTGTATTGTTTTCACACACACCAAAATCATATTTAAGCACTATAACTGAACATGACTTTGGTTGTTAGTTGTGGATCAGATAGTTTTAAGTGACTAAGTTAAACTGCACTTCAAATATGATGTTCATTGACTCGATGCAAAGATTCTTTGAAAGAACACACCTTGCTGTCTGTTGCCACACTGTCCGATCCTCCCCCATATGATCTCCACGAAAATATGCAGATACTTCTAGCAATTTATCAATTAGATCCTAAGTTACATAGGTTTAGTAACTAAGTAACATGTATAGATGATATCATTAGAAAAGAAAAACTCCCGCAGAGATAAATGTAAGGCATATGGGCATTTACTTAAAATAAGAGCAGAGATGGGAGATGGGACAAATGAAACATAGCATCAGCATGTGATGCTTTATATGCAGTACATAGATGTCGCTGAGAGGGATGTAGTGGTAGTAAAGTTGGAGGAGGTTAGTAGATGGTGCAGTAAAATTAAATAAACAAGAAGGGAAGAAAGAAAGAAAGAGGGTTTCTTGTGTGGCAGTACAAAAGAAGACTTGTTCCTTCCTTGCTCTTGTAGTTTCTTTTATTATTAACAACAAAGAAAGAAAAAAGAAGAATGGTTATGTTTCTTCCTTGGTCTGTGTCTGTGTGTTGAGTAGGAGGTGTTTGTGGATGTTAGGTTGGTTCAATCTCTTGAAGGTGCTCGTAATGTGTTGTTAGGGTTTGTGTTTTCTTGAAAGAAAAAAAATTATCCCTTCATTCCAATAATATAAATGCTCTTATATTAGTACTATTATAGGAGTGTGGGAGTATTTGTGAGCAGCATTGATTGATTGATTCAGGCTCGAGTCGGTGTGGATTCATATATAGCACAATGCAAATAAGCACGACTAATTGCAGAGATGAGTATGCAAACATGTGTACCTCTAGTTCAGGATCAAGTTCACACACACACACACACACACACACACACACACATATATATATATATATATATATATATTTATATATATATATATGCATACCTCTAGCACTTGCATAACTGACTGTGTTTGTATGTCAAGTTGTATGCTTTTTTTAAGCTTATTTTACAATTCTGCTAGGTGCTTATTCAACAGTATTTTATTTTGAACCATATTTGCCTTGTGATGCAGTGCAGCTAAAGAAAGGGATAGAGAGAGAATAATGTAAGGGCCCTAAGCTAAAGCAATATAATGGTCACTAGCTAATATGAACACACTTTAGTATTACCTACCTGTATGTACTGTATATGTTATTTTAATTTGATGGCTACTATGTAATGTTCCTTTATTTTGTTTCTAATTTCTGTAGAGGAGAAATGTTGGTCATGGTGTTGTATAATTACTGGAGTAGATGTTAAACTGTTGCCGAATTTGATACATTGTTGAACATTTTATTACTTGTTGCATTGGAGGTTCATCTTGTCTTCAGGCAAACAAATCAGCATTGGAGGCTCATCTTTGAGGCTCATCTTTATTACATATCAGAACTTGCAAACAAATCTGTGAAAGACTTGTAAAGTTGCTGGGTTTTATCTCCGACCATTGTGTTGTGATGAATTTGCAGGTACCCCGAGAGGCCCTTGAGTTTTCCGAAATGTCGATTAACTTTCGTTCCAGCAAATTCGGGTACTCCATATGTCCTATTTTTAGCAAAGGTCATGCTGAAATTTTCCGTGAATTTTAGCATGACTTTGCTAAAAATAGGACATATGGGGTACTTGCAACTAATGCATGGGCCGGGGTATATTAGTACTTAGTTAAGTAGGATCAACTGCCCCGCCATTCTTGCTGCATTAAACCATAGGTGGCAACAGAGCCAAGTGATTAGGCCCAACTTAGAATTCTCCTTAGCATCGATAAACCCTAGATGATAAACCCAACATAGGTGGCAATAGAGCCAAGTGATTAGTGCCAAGTGATTAGGCCCAACCTAGGGTGCCTCGGCATCGATAAACCCTAAATGATGAAAATTTAACTTAGCATTTAGGGTGACTCGGCATCGACAAACCCTAAATGATGAAACCTTGGCTTCTATAGGGTGCCTCGGTGTTGATGAGAACCTAAATGATGTACGCTTAGGCTTTTAGGGTGCCTCGGCATCGACAAAACCTAAATGATAAAAGCTTAGCTTTTAGGATGCCTCAGTGTCGACAAACCCTAAATGATGAGACCATGATCTTGTTCCTTGACAATAACCAACTTTTTGACCAAACTTTTTTCCTATTTAGAGCGAAACATGGGATCTTGACACTGTTCCTATCACCGCTATGAGAACGCCGCGGAAGACACCGATCCTGACTACACAACCCCTAGTGGCATCGGGGATGACACCAATGATGGTGCCGCCGAGGATGCCACCACTGATGATGGCGGCGCACGCATAGATGGCAGCCAACCGAAGAAGCAACGGAAGGACCAGTGCCCGAATGAGATCCGCACCGTCAAGGAGGAACTTACTCAAGTGGACTCCGACGGGAATTCAACAGAGCCCAAACATATAGTCAAGGGGTACTCGGTTCATCTCGGGTGCATTCTCTGGAGCACCGTCTCGATCAACACCGAGAAACTTAGGCATAAGGACCGAGGGAATTTGCGCAACCTCCACTTCACGAAGCTGCACGAACGATACAAGTTTCCCGCTGAATTTGAAAACACACGCCTCTCATGGAATAAAGTGAACAGTGCCGCCCTCACGAGCATGAGCACGACCCTGTCTACTTGGAGAAACACAGTGAAGAGAATGATTGAGAAAGGTGATAGTTATGAGAAGATCAAGGCGGAAAATCCTTCGATCAGCGAAGATGACTACAAGGAGTTCAAGATCAAGTGCGAGAGTAGTGAAACCTCCGAATCAAGTCAGTGGGGGAAAGAAATGCGGGAGTTGAACTTAGGGGAACACAAACTTGGTCCCGGCGGTTATAGAGTGGTGGAGCCTATATGGGACAAGGAGGATGCGGAGCGTGCCGAGCAAGGCCTACCGCCCCGCTTCGAGAAATACAGCAGTGACATGCAGACCAGGAACTTTGTCACGGCCCGGTACAAGGAGGACCCGATAACAAAGGAGCTTACCACGGATCCGAAGACCAGGGCGCTTGAGCTTGTTCTGGCGAAGGAGACTAAAAGCAGCAGCGCGGGGTCGTCTCAGAGCACCCCTGCTTGGGACATCACTCTAAATAGGGCGTTGAACGTAATGAAAAACAAGGATAAGCTCAGTAAGCCGTCGTCAGCTGGTCGTGTGGCCGGCAAAGGCTTGTTCACAAAATGGTCCTCATACTATACCGCTGGTGGGCGAAAGGAG
Organism: Triticum aestivum; assembly: GCF_018294505.1. Classification (NCBI taxonomy): domain Eukaryota; kingdom Viridiplantae; phylum Streptophyta; class Magnoliopsida; order Poales; family Poaceae; genus Triticum; species Triticum aestivum. The sequence goes on along the minus strand of NC_057795.1, from coordinate 700,154,727 downwards.
AAAAAGACCAGCTCCGAAAGCCAGTCGCGCGAGGTTGAAGAACTCAAGGCACAAGTGGTGCGGATTCTGGAGATTATCCAAGAGCAAGTGCAACAACAACTGAGAACGACGCTCACCGGCATTATGCCTACCTTGATTCATGGGCTGACAACGTGGATTGCGTGTGGCCAACAGGGGCCGCCCCCGATTCCCAGCTTCACAGCCAGCAACTCGCACAACACGCAAGCGGCGCCATTAGTGTCTCCGGCGGCGCCATTGGTGTCATCGACGGCGGCGGTATTGGTGTCTCTGGCGCCGGCACGGGCATTGGAGCTTAATACACCGGGGTTTACGCCGGCCGGCACCTTGCCAGCAAGTGGCCCCTCCGTCATTTGCACGCCCGCCGTTGGCGGTGCCTCGACATTAGCCGAGCTCGACGCCATCATCACGGTAACTAATTAAGCCTCTCGGTCGAGGACTTCATCTCCTTTTGCCTTTGACTGGGCATCCCTGACGCCCTACATGTTTTCGCAGGGCGCCGCCGACGTTCCGTGCACTCTCCTGCACTTCGTGAATGACGAGTTGGTCGATGTCGCCAAGGGCAAAATCGTTCAACCGGGCAACCCCGTGTTCCACGGTAAACCGATGCCACCCACCGTGTATAGGGTTCAACTGGTTCGGGTGCTGCCAGGCTGCGACGAGTTGTTACCTCCGATTCAACCCGCCGGGGCCGACGAAGAAGATCTGATGACCATCAGCGCCTGCCTAAGCTGGCCCTTGCTTTGGCCGAAGAGCCAGATTCGTTTGGGGGCGGGGGACACCACCCCACAGACAAGACCGCCAGTCGTGCTAGCGCCGCGCCATGGCAAGAACGCCGCAATGCTACCGGACATGCCAGACATCCCTATGGCACAGGATCTGGACATGCATATGGCACAGGATCCGGACGACGATGACAACGACGACGGTACATTTACCAACGATGATAAGTACTTTGCCGAATATGGGTACGGTGACGAGTTCGGTGGGCCTCCTTCTCAAGAACCCAACCAAGATGACCGCGATCTAGCTGGTACGGCAGAGAAATCCAATTGCAACAGGCGTCGTCTGGCGTTCAGTTCTCAGGAGACGCCTCCAGCTCCTGCCTTCACTGAGCCTCAGAGAGCTGAGGTGCGAAATATTATCAGCCCCAACACGCTCAAGAAGGCGGTCTGTGAGCAGAAATCGGTCCCATTACAGCAGATCAAGAAGAAGGGACAGAAACGAAAGACTGCCAAGGGCGCCGGTGCGAGCCAGCCGGCACCGAGTACGATCCGTGCTCAGGACGGGCCACCTTCACCTCAGGATATCTCGAGGAGGGTGCATGTGGCGGGTAGGGCGATGCTACCGACAAATATGCTCAATGCTGCAACCGGTGCTATGCGGAGTCCGCATGACAGTGTTCTTTCTTTGGAGAAGATGCGTCTCTCCCAGAATGATGTGGCATACCCGGTTTTCATGGCCAAGGTGCCAGAGGGCAAGGGCTTTGTGGATGGCCATTGGGGGTACGATCGTCCTGCGGTTTGATGGCATCTTTGCTATGTTTAATCTTCATCCGCTGCACTACACCTTCGTTCGGCTGTTTTCGCTGAGTATGGAGATGCGGATCATTCGAGACAAGACCCCGGACATCGTGATAGTCGACCCCTTCTACATGCGTGCCAAGATCTTGGGCAGCGCTGGGGACCGGCAAGTCGCGAGTTCACACCTCGAAGGCGTCATTCTGGCAAACCCAGATAAGGATAACTTCCTCGTCCCTTACTTTCCCGAGTAAGTCATCCCCTCACCGCCCCGTAAAATATTATTTCTTAGCTTTCGATCGTTCTTTTTTTTCTAACATTCCGTGTTTTGTGCAGTGACACACATTGCACACTCATCCTCTTAAGCCCGAAATATTCCACGACCACGTATTTCGACCCGGACCGTGACTCCAATATAGACTATACAAATATCAAGAAAGTTCTTGATGATGCTCTCCCCGGCTATGCCACATCTGGAGGCACCTTTAAGAGGCCAGTTCGTAGGTACGGTAAACACGTGTTCACCCACCATACGACGTTCCCCTGCGTCAAGCAGCCGCCTGGCGGTCAGAAGGATGCCTACTATGCCCTCCATCACATGAGGGCGATCGTACGGGACCGTAATCACCTTCTGTTACCAAATAATGTCAAAGATTGGGCCGCAAGCTTGGCGGCAATCCAGGACGCGGACCTCCAACAAGAATTCTTTCGCATCCAGTCGGAGTTTGCAGAAATCATCCATCAAGATGTCCTTCGTACCTCGGGACAGTTCTACCTCAGAGAGCAACCGCCTAACAGTGAGATAGACAGAACACTTCAAATGCAGGCTGACAACGCCCGCGACTTCATGACCATCACGAAAGACGGCGGCTTCATCCACGCTCCGGTCCCATGAGTCGAGTCGAAAGTAGTGATGCTATTTGTAGTTCTGAAACATCGATTAGCTCATGTTGTAATTAAACTTTAATGAACTTGTATGTCTCTTCGGTTTGGACAGTCGTTCAACTTAGATGTAATCGATGCTATTTATTAGTAGGACCATGAATCGTGTTATTAGTGTCTTGCTTTTCTCTTCCGATCCTTTTGTTGCATACTTATATATTGCTTATGTATTGTCTGTTGTTTGGCTTGTGCGTAGAGATGCCTTCGTATGTTGTGTACAAGGGTAAGGTTCCCGGAGTCTACGACGACTGGGAGGAGTGTCGGAGACAGGTTCGCCGTTTCAGCGGTAACAGTTACAAAGGGTACACCACTAGGGCGGAGGCGGAATCTAGATACGCCCGCTATCTAGTGGGAGAGAGGAGGGAGCGTTGGAGGAACCGGGTGAAGACCAGTTTCATCGCGATGATGCTCATCGTGATGACCGCAGCTCTCTTCTATGTGATGGTAGTTTAGATGATCGATATCGACTTGTAATGTGAAGACAAACTCGCTACTCGCGGTCTACGAGACTTGTAATGTTCTATCTTCATTTGGTCTTTTGTATTTGGAGACTAATATGATGAATTGTATTCGAAGACTTACCTTCTATTGTATTCGATGAATCTGCTGTTGCTGTGTGGTGTTGTCTATATTCTGTCAAATAATATATTTTGTAACCTGTGAAAAAATCAGAAAAAAAACAAAAAAAATCTAATATTCATACTAATGGCGCACCACACAAGACACTAATGGCGCACTGTGATAATCACACTAATGACGCATCACCCACTGGTGCGCCATTAGTAAGCCAAAGCACATGGGTACATACGACCCCCTGGGAGGCATTCTAATGGCGCACTGTGGGCTATACTAATGGCGCACTGATTGGTGCGCCATTAGAACACCAGATACTAATGGCACACCAGTGGTGTGCCATTAGAATTTAATTCTAATGGCGTGATGCTAGTGGCGCACCAGTAGTGCGCCATTAGTAGGCAAAACTGGTGCATCACTAGCATGCCTTTTTCTAGTAGTGTCGAGCTGCGCAATTTGGGCCGGAGGATCTATTTCGAGAGCAATGAGGAGGAGAGAGCCAGGATGCCGCCCCCAAGTGCATCGGCTTCGATATCATCAACTGGCCAAGGGCTGAGGCGAAAACTCTAGCGGGCAAGCCAAGGTGGGACTGCTTGAACGGTCGGATGCCGACCAGCGTTTCCCCTCCGCCT